>NC_142503.1:25630000-25930000 GCF_057876585.1 Rhinolophus sinicus
GGAGGGAGGAACTGCATTACAGTAGGACACGAGGGAACGTGGGGTTGAATTATATGATCATTATATTAATTGTGGTGATGGTTTCACTGATATAGTCATACCTCAAGAGATAGCAAATTATACACTTTAAATATGTGCGCTTTATTGTATGTTACCTCAATAAAGCTGTTTTTAAAACTCAGTGATAGAAAAAACAGATAACGGGACGGGGGAATTGACCAGAAGAGAAAAAAAGGCAACAGATGGACTATTTCACCTAGTGCAGTCCAGACACTTTTATTGGTGGACACTTCCCTCCAGTTTTAACCTAGTGCTTCAAAACTGAGTTCGTGTCCGGCTGCTTTCATCTGTATCTGTAGAAAGGAATCATACCTCAATGACAACAAGTGGTTTATATGATAACTTTTCTTACTAACCTATTTCAACGTCTAAGGAAATTCTTATTTTTTTGCATATATCATCATCACTTACACCTTAATAATACCTCCTTTCTGGATACTTAATGCTCTTGATTGGCTATGGTAAGAGTTTTGGTGAGAGAGGTTTTCCCTGTTCTCAGTCCTCAAATAACACATATACTTGAGGGAAAACAAGGCACATCTAGACAGTTGACTTTGTTCCTCTAAAAAATTTGTGCCAGAGAAAATGAATATAAAGACAGATGCAAGATACATAATGCAATGAGAGGCCCTTGGTGGGATGCTTGTCAATCAAATCAATTGCAAATATCCTTCTTCAGGACAATGGGGAACTTTTAGCTATACGTGTATGGGAGAAGATATTATGGAATTGTGTGAGTGGGAAGATGGCATGGCTACACGTGAAAATATCTACAGTGCTTAGAGACGTGTACAGAAGTATGAGAGAAGATATGACTGAGGTCTGGGATTTGCTGTAAAATACTTTAGTAGAGAAATATGAGGGAGACATAGGGCAATTGTGGCAAAATTCTTGATAATAATTGAACCTGGGGGATGGTAAATAGGGTTCAGGATACTATTCACTTTGTTACATATTTGAATTTTTCATAATAAAAAATATTTAAAGACTTTTTAAAACTACTTACCACATTTTGAAAAGAAGAGGGGTCATTAATCAGTGATGACAAAGAGGAAATGAAACTGACCTGCAAATTAGAAGATGGGGCGTGGGAAGGTGAGGAGGTGGGTGGAAAGTGCGGAGCTGCCTCAGATCTATTTCCAGAATCAACCTAGCCTGACTGAGTGACCTTGGAGAAAGTCCCTTACTCAGGCAAAGCTGGGGTGAGTGCTTGGCCTGCCAGGTGTGTGTGAGGATCGATGGCCTTCTCTGCAGCCCCAGTGAATGGATCAAACTACTCAAGGGCGTCAAATTCTCCTAAGTGTCTTTAGAAGCTAGGATGGTCCTACCCTCTCAAAACTGCTCCTGGGTCAGATGACAGAGGGGCAGCCCCCACATTCTGCTCCTGTCCCCAGTGAGGCTGCCTTTGTAGGAGCCACTTAATCTCAGAAAAGAGCAGTTTCCTCTGACTTGTTTGAAGTTAGAAATCCATCTCTCTGTGTCGGGGATCATTGTTCCTTGTGGCCCCCCTCCCTGTAGTGCCGCAGACAAGAACCAGGCGACAAGAAAAAGTCAGATGACCCCAAACAAGCTCTCCCTCTACATTTACAGGGCAAACCATGACTTCTCTCAAGGCCCACAAATTATAGGGAGGCAAAGGGTGGAAAAATCCAGAAAAAAAGAAAGAAAGAAACCCAACCATACCATCCATAAAAATATGCCAGATGGGAGGGGACGATGCCTATAATTCTACTGGCTTTCAAATGTATTTATTTAGTTCAGTCATTTATGAAACAAAACCCAGAAATTCCAGGCATCTCTCCTAAACAAAAGAACCACTAATGTTTGCTTCTGGTCAGCATGTGAAACTTGGTTGAAATCCAAATGTTAGACATAGGTCCTGAGGAAGGTCCCTTACAGGAGGCCAGAACTCAGATAGGGAGGCCTGCCACATGCTTTCGTAGCTATCAAACTGAGTCCAGCTCAGAGTTACCAACGCCCGGGAAAATATTCAGGAGATGCTCTTCCTACCTATGGCAAGGGTAAACTTCCTACAGAACAGTCACCAGAAAAAAAGGTAATTATTCAAACTACAGCACTGTTAAGATTTTCTAATTGACTTGAACCCCCAACCCTCACCCCCAAGAAATCTTGGTTGAGACTCTCTCGATTTCACAATGTTATCAGTCATCAACAGATTTCAACCTTCCTTGAAAGTGCTTCCAATTGTTTCAGTGGCTAAAGCGACCTAAATCAACACTGGATATAGCAAAGAAAACAAACCACTTATAAACGTTCCCATACCTGCCAAAACTGGAAAGCTATAAATAGGGGGTTGCAAACACTGTTCAAAAATATTTCTCAGGGAGAAAACAGGCGGAAAAGAGTGAATAATTTTCAAAGAACTAAGGATTTTTCTTTTTTTTTTTTTTTAAAGTTCGTTCATTTTGCAACTTGGAATTTCTGGAACCATAAGGAAAGAGGAAAATGTTAACTCATCCATGATAATATGTTTCCTACACCCATAAGAATGCTAAAATGCTGTCAGCTTGATTGAAGCAATTACATTGCATGCAATTTGATAGAGTGTTTCATTTTTTTGTCATTCTTCCTATTGCTTCTGAGAGAAGGCAGTATTTTTCCAATACCATTAGCCCTTTTGTACTTTTAAGAAAATAGGCTCTTTTCTCCCCAAAGAAAGCTGGTTTGTCAAGGTCATTTAATAACTGAACCACAACTCAGGTTCAAATCTATAGTCATTTCTCATATTGAATTCCCCAACTCTCTCTTTAATCATGCAATTTGTCATTATTTGTTTTTCAAATTTGACTCTGTTGTTAAGGGCCCACTATTGCTTTTCTAAGGAACAGAAATCTTTGGAGTTTAACAATTTTGAATTTGAATCTTGCTTCTGCCCTTACTAGCTGTGGAACCCAGAGCAAGCCCTTAAACTCTACTTGCCTTGGTTATTACAGAAGTGATTCAATGATTGAAAAATACATCTATTTAGAAAAAAATTCTGAAGGAATAAAGTTATGTCTTTAGTATACAGAATCCTATCGTACTATATAATTTCCGTTTTCGTAAATTGGAAATGAAATGAAATGTATGTGTACGTGAAGTGCCTAACATAATGTGTGGAAATATAAGTATTCAATAAATGCTATACTTATTTTTTAATAATAAATACTTTCAGATTTGAATTACAGATCAATCATTTCCTATATTTAAATGAACTTCATTTATATGTACATATATGAATATAAAAATGACAACAAATGCCATATACCTATAAATGGCACCATTGTTCCAATGCACAGTTTAATCCCAGAATGTTGGTGAAGCCATGAACCTCATCTCCATTTTCCTTGGCAACCCCACTTCAAAATAGATGCTTTGTTCATTCTCTCGTTGGTTTCCTCCTTTCTGTTTGGAATATGAAACTTCCCATGTTGGTTTCTGACACTTCGAAGGAGGAGAAGACCCATAAGACCAAGCGTATGCAGAGCCTGGGGTTAAATGCTGCAGTGGCCCTGGCCTTTATGTGCAAACACTTTGACCTTGCTGAGGTCGCTGAAGGACTCACCACTATCTAGAATGCTTGTCAAAATCAAGAAGAAATTCAGCAGGACTAAGGATTATATATGAACCCCAGCATGTTGAGCTGTTTTGTTCCTTTTGAAGAGCATTAAAAAAAAACCATGCCATTGCTTAATTTATATTGGTCTATGCACTATATATGTGTGGTTTTTAATGTGTTTTTTTTTTCCATCCTTTCTTATCTCAAGAACTGTACATTCTAGAAAAATATGGTTAGAAGGTTTTGCTATTATTGCTTTTTTAAAGGAGATGGGTGAGAAGACGTGTTAGTCTGGGTCCTCTGAGAAGCAGATGCTAAGATGGGATTGAACATCCAAGGATTTAAGAAGGGAAACACCTGGGAGAGGCCATGTGTAGGGAAGTGCTGTGGCTGGGAGTAGCAAAGCAAACCTGACCGTGAATAGAGGAAAGGGGGGAAGAATTTTGGGTGTATACATCCCGGATTGCCATGCAGTCTACAGAGGTTCATCCAGATGGTCAGGGAGGCCTTGAGTGACAGTCAGCTGTCATAGAGTCCTGTGTCACCCAGGAGCAGACCTGCCTTGGTATCCCTGCTGTATATAGTCGTTGTCTGGGACCAGCCTGAAGAAAGTATGACCTCAGTGAAAACAGGAGCTGGATCTCAGATCACAGCAGTGGTGTCAGTTTTGTTTCCAGTAGTTGGAGTTCTGCAAGGTGGATACTCATGGTCACCCCAGGAAAGATGGTTGCTACTCAGTCAGAGACCTCAGGTAGCTAGAGAAGTGAGAGAAGCTGCTTATGGAAAATAGAGGCTGATTCCTCTTCAGGTCTCCTACCCATATGCATACATACATGCGTGCGGTCTGATAATTAAGCTTGTGAACTCATCCTAGAAAAAGTACTCCATACCTCATTGCTAAATATCACTATGGTCACCTTCCAAGTACTCCCCTTGGGAAGCTATGCACCGACACCAGTGCCTAGTCCACCCTTCAAAGCAATTTTGGAACTCTTTTCTGGGAATGGCCATCAGAGGTGTCATTATATTACCCTTGATGTCCTGAATGTTATCAAATGCCTTCCTTTCAATATTTCCTTTATCTTTGGGTAAAAAAAGAAGTCATTGGGGGCCAGATCAGATGAATAGGGAGGGTGTTCCAATACAGTTATTTGAAAACTCCCTCACAGACAGTGCCGTGTGAGCTGGTACATTGTCATGATGCAAGAGCCATGAATTGGTGGCGAAAAGTTCAGGTTGTCTAACTTTTTCATGCAGCCTTTTCAGCACTTCCAAATAATAAACTTGGTTAACTGTTTGTCCAGTTGGTACAAATTAATAATGAATAATCCCTCTGATATCAAAAAAAGTTAGCAACATCGTTGCAACAAATTCACGAACTTAATTGTCAATCGTACACACATGCACATGCAAACACATGCTATGGACACACACACACACACACACTATGGGAGATCCACGTATTCGGGAAAGCACAGATAGACATCTTTCTATAAAACAGTATGCAGCAAACCCCCCCAGTTCTGTGGGCTTAATATACTGGCATGGGGCCCACTCGTCATGTTGACCTGGTTATTCACAGACAGCTCCTAAGCAGGGGTTTTGGCTTGTATTTCTCCTGAACAGGAAGAATGTCTTAGCAGTAGGGTTGGTTGAGGAGTTAGGGAAGAGAGAGAAGAGAAGGAAAAGGAGAAAAAGGCAGAGACAGAGAGTGAGAGAAAGCCGGGAGTTTCTTATTTACATTACAGGCCTCATTTCGGTGCTCTGCCTGAAGCAGAGAAAGAGCCAGGAAAGCCCTCGTTAGCTCCCTCAGGTTCCCCCAAATGGGGTGACATTGGCAGCTTGGCGGCAGGAAACTTCCTAAAGTAGTTAAAATAGTTAAGTCAATGAAATGGTCCTGGGGAGGTTGATGGGGTATTAGTGGAACAGTTTCAGTGATGTGATGGGTCCTTTAGGTTCTGGAACCCACCCTGGTGGTTTCACCTCATGGGAGGCACAGATCAGAGTGGAAGGACAGGACTTCCACAGGGGTAGAAGCTGGATAAACTGAGGAGACAGGGTGAGTTGGAGGGGAACAGCCCAGAATGGAAGTAACAACACACGGGCAATGCCCTGCTCTGGTGGATGTTTGAGGAGGACCTTGCAATTCATTCAACAAACAGTTATAGACAACCTACTAATCTTTATGACAGGCACTGTGGATGCAATTCATTTGAGCAGAAACAGAGGTAGTCCTTGCACATATGGGGATACATTTTAATTGGGAGATAGGTATCAATAAAATAACCCACAAAAAAGTGTCAAATTGTTAACTATGGTAAGTGTTCTGAAGAGAGATGTGCATTGGTGCCATGAAAAGATATAACCAAGAGATTTGGTATTCCAGACAGGCAGAAAGGGGTCCCTAAGGAAGTGACTGCTAGCTGAGCTCTGAAGTGTCAGACAGCTTTAAACCTGCACAGAAGAGAGTGCAGAGTGTTGCAAGCAGAGAAAGCACATTTGTACATGCCCTTTGGTGGGAAGAGAAGTGGTGCCTGGGAGACTGGAATACAGAGGGGGGCTAATGGGAGTAGAGCCAGACAAGAGGCTGGAGATGAGCAAGGGTAAAGTTAAGGGCCAGTGGGCCATTTTAGGGTCTTCATTTATGTCCCAGGAGCAAGAGGAGGTTATTGAAAGGCTTTAAAGTGGAGAAGTGAAATGATAATATTTGCATTCTGAAAAAAAAAAAAAAATCATTCTAGCTACAGTGTGGACCTAAATTGGGGACAGGGCAAGAGGGAATCCAGGCACAATAATTAGGGCAAAAGATGATGGTGACACTGAACATAATGATAGTGAAGGGGATTCAAAATAATTAGGGGGGACTTCCGGTCAAGATGGCAGAGTAAGTAAATGCTGTGCTTGCCTCCTCTCATGACCACATCAAAATTACAACTAAACTACAGAACAACCATCATTGAGAATCACCTGAAGTCTAGCTTAACCGAAGTCCTACAACTAAGGACATCAAGAAGTAGCCAATTTGAGATTGGTAGGAGGGGCAGAGATATGGAATGGGTTGGTCCCACACCCACGTGTGACCATTAAAAATCAGAAAGGATATCTCAGCTGTGGAGTTCTCACCCAGAGGAGCAAGGGATCCCAGCATCACAGTAAGCTCCCCAGCCCAGGGCTCCAGTGCACTGGAGAGAAGTCCCCACAATTTCTGGCTGTGAAAACCAGCAGAGATTGTGGTTGAGTGAGATGGAGGGTAGCTGGAGTCCTAGGCGTTCTTCTTAAAGGGCGCACACACAGATTTCCTTGCTGATGGACTCAGTCGTTCTGAGCTCCAGTGCTGGGGCAGCAGTTTGAAAGGTGCCAGGGACATACGGGGAGAAACTGAGTTATCTGGCTTCAGGGTGAGGGCTGGAGGGGCAGCTTTCTCCTGGACAGAAATTCTAACAGAACTCATTGTTTCTTTGCTGAGTCCTCCCCACTTCTGGTGTGCAGACGCAGGTGGCCGCTATAGCTGAGTCTCCATCAACCTGGCTAACACCATTCACCTGCTTCACCCTAGTGATTCCCTGAGACCGTACCCCAGATAACTCAGTTTCTCCCCATATGCCCCAACTTTCAGACACACCCAAGCCACTTCCAGCCATTTTCCCATATAAACAGTCTTTCCTGTACATCTTACTGAGAAGCCTCAAGCCCAGCACTATTGGCAGGTGGCCTCAGTTTGCAGCTTGGCCTTTTGAGGCACCTCCTAGCCTAATCTTAACCCTCACCCCATCTGCATTTTGCTGCCAGGTGGCTCCAGGCAGAGCACAGGCTGTGGCTGAACTTGGCCTGTGGTGGGGTCCCTCCCAGGAGGCCCCAGGGCTGGCACACCTGGTAGCCAGCTTCAGACCACACCAGGGCATCACCCAGCAGTCTCCGAGAATGACACACCCGGAGGCGGGCTAGGCAAGCACAACAGCCCTCAAGTGAATCCTGCTCCATAGGGTCAGCCTGTGCAGAGCAGCTTCTCCACTGTAGACAGACCCTTCCTCAACCAATCAGCACAAGGGCCAGTCCCTCCCACTGACGTGCAAACAGTAACTAAGGCTCATCTACAACAGGAGGGCACACACCCATATAAGGGACACACCTGGAGCACCCAACTCAGGTGACCAGAGAGAATGTGCCATTGGGCCCCATAGGACACCTATTACATAAGATCACTCTATTAAGACTGGCAGACATAGTAGCTCTACTTAATATATAGACAAAAACACACAGAAGAGCCAGAATAGGAAGACAAAGAAACATGTTCCAAATAAAAGAACAGAACAAAGCTCCAGAAATAGAACTAAACAAAATGGAGACAAGCAATCTACCAGAGACAGAGTTCCAAACACTGGTTATAGGGATGCTTGCTGATCTCAGGGAGAACTTCAATAAAGAGAGAAAAAACATAAAAATAGAGATGGAATACATTAAAAAGCACCAATCAGAAATAATAAAATGAAGAATATATTAGAGGGAATCAATAGTAGATTAGATGAAGCAGAGGATCAAATCAGCAATTTAGAAGATAAGGTAGCTGAAAATACCCAATCAGAACAGCAAAAAGAATTCTCCCTCCCCCCCCACAAAATGAGGATAGTTTAAAGGGCCTCTGGGATAACATCAAGCATATCAACATTCACATCATAGGGGTACCAGAAGGAGAAGAGAGAGAGAGCAAGGAATCATTTGAAGAAATAATGATGAAAAACTTCCCTAACCTGGTGAAGGAAATGGACATACAACCTCAGGAAGCACAGAGAGTCCCAAACAAGATGAACCCAAAGAGGCCCACACCTAGAAATATCATAATTAAAATCCAAAGGTTAAACACAAAGAAAGAATCTTAAAAGCAGCAAGAGAAAAGCAGGTAGTTACCTAGAAGGGAATTTCCATAAGACTATTAGCTGATTTCTCAACAGAAACTTTGCAGGCCAGAAGGGATTGGCACAAAATACTTGAAGTATTGAAAAGCAAGGACCTACAACTAAGATTACTCTACACCACAAAGCTATCTTTTAGAATTGAAGGACAGATAAAGAGCTTCTCAGACAAGAAAAAGCTGAAGGAGTTCATCACCACCCAACCAGTATTACAGGGAATGTTAAAGGGACTTCTTTAAGATGAAAAAAAAGATGAAAAATATGAATAGTAAAATGGCAAAAACTATGTATCTATCAACAATTACTTTAAATGTAAATCTATCAACAATTACTTTAAATGTAAAACTATGTATCTATCTATCAAAACATAGGGTGGCTGAATGGAGAAAAAAACAAGACCATTCATATCCTGCCCACAAGAGACTCACTTCAGATTGAAAGACACACACTGATTGAAAGTAAAGGGATGGAAAAAGATATTTCATGAAAATGAAAATAAAAACAAACAAACAGAAAAGTGGAGGTTGCAATCCTTAATACCAGACAAAATAGACTTTAAAACAAAGACTATAACAAGAGACAAAGAAGGACCTAGTAATCTCATTTCAGGGTATTTATCCGAAGAAACCCAATGCTACCGAGGGGATGTGTGCATTCATATGTTCATTGCAGTATTACTTAAAATAGCCAAGATGTGTAGGCAGCCTGGGTGTTTGTTGATGGAGGAATGGATAAAGAGGAGGTGGTACACATATACAATGGAATATTGCTTGGCCAGGGATGGGAATGGGTTCTTGCCATCTGCAGTGGCGTGGATGGACCTGGAGGGTATTGTGCCGTGTGGAGTATGTCGGACAGAGAAATACTCATGCAATGTGATTTTGCTTATATGTGAAATATAAAGAATAAAATAAACAAACAAATCAAACAAACTCATAGATACAGAGAACATTTTGATAGTTTTCAGATGAGAAGGGGTTTGTGGGGGTGGGCAAAATAGAGGAAACGATTAAGAAACACAAATTGGTTGTTACACAGTAGTCATGTGGATGTAGCGTACAGCATAAGGAATATTGTCAATAATATTGTAATAACTATGTGTGGTGTCATATGGGCACTAGATTTATCAGGGTGATAGATGGGAGGGGGGCTGGGAAGCAGGGTGAAAAAGGTGAAGGCATTAAGTACAATCAGTAGTTGCAAAATAGTCATGGGGATATAAAAGTAAAGCATACGGAATATAGTCAGTAATATGTTAATAACTATGCATAGTCCCAGGTGGGTACTAGACTAGACCAGGGGATCACTTCTTAAACTATATAAATGTTTAACCACTATGCTGAAATTAATGTAAAATAATATTGAATGTCAAGTGTAATTGAAAAATTTAAGATGGGGGGGAAGGTGAGGGGGAATAAGAGGTTCAAATTTCCAGGTGTAAAATAAATAAGTTATGGGATGTAACATACAACATAGGGACTATAGTCAACATTGTGGTGGCGTGACGGTGTCAGATGGTTGCTGAGCTTATCATGGTGATCACTTCTTTAGGTTTATAAATGTTGAATAACTATGGTGTACACTTGAAACTAATATAATACTGTATGTTAACTCTGTTTTAATAAGCATCTTCAAAAAACAAGCAAACCAAGAGGTAATTAAGGGACAAAATCAGAATGAGTTGGCAGTGACTTAGATATGGGCTGAGAAAGCAGGAGGGACCCTGAGATTTCTGGCTTGCACATCTGGCTGGGTGGGGATGCCTTCACAGAGAAGGAGGACACTGCAGAAGGACCGGCCTTGGGATGGAGGTGAGAAATGTTCCTTTGAGACATCCAGGAAGAAGTATCAAGTAGGCAGTTGCATACACGGGGCTAGTTTCTGACACTCTGTGCACTATGTATGTGAGAGAGTCGCCTGTATTGCATTCTGTGGCTCTATTTTTAGGATGGGCCTGTGGGAGTGGGGGATACCCTGGAGAAGGGAGTCCATGGGGCCTGGGCGGGAGGGTCTTTGTACCTCCTTGTGACTCTCACCAAAGCAACTCGAGCAGCATTATAACCTGGGTACTTAGTTAGGCTGGTCTAGAATTTCTAACGCTGAGAAAATAGAGCTTGAATGAACCCAGTTAGCAAAGGATCAGAGAGGACTGAGAGGGGGCTCTTGAGCCTTGACGGAAGGAAGTTCTGGGCCTCCTGTTTGTCCTTCAGACCCCAAGGGTGAACTACCCACAGTCTAACAACACTGTTGACCTTGACTGTGACTGGGTTTCCTGGGAATCTAAAAAAGCTCCGTGTCCCCAAGCACAGGCCGTGTTATCTTTGGCTTGGCTGGAGGCTGCCTCAGCAGCAGTACAACCCATGGTACTCCTGCCACCTGCAGGACAGAAGTGGAGACAGGTCCCAGAACTCCTGCTTCTCCCTCATAGTGCAGGTGTGTGGAGGTTCTGGTGGGGTGGAGGTGGGGGGTGGGGGTGGGGTGGGGCTAAGGACCTGGTTTCCTGAAGAAGTTGTGCAAAGCAGTGTCAACAGGTCCAACCAACACTCTTGGAAGGTGGGTATAGGCACAGCTATAGTCCCTGAGAGCCTGGGGGACACCTGGACCCCCTTCTCTTATAGATTACCCCCAAGTGCTGCTATCAGAAAGGGAACAATGGGTGGATGAACTTCTTTAAATGTGGTTGGAGCTCTTCCCACCATGGGATGAGGATAGCGTTATCCCCTGAATTTGGGGGAAGGAACTAAAGACAGTGCCTCAGCTCTACCTCTTCTCTTTTGGAGAACGTCTACTCGCACGAAGCATGTATCTTCATCTGCTCGCAAGTTTAGCAGGAAAGTTCTGCCCCCGTGGGCAACACCTGTAGTTTTCCTAACTTGCCTCTGACTGGGTGGGTAAGCTCTGTTCTACAGCAGTCTTAGGAAACCACTTTGGGTTCCTACTAAGCTTCTGCCTTCTAATATCAGCTTTATCAACACTAAAGGTGACTTTACAAAAAAAAAAATCTTCATCTGCCCAATTCCTATGTTGTCTATGTTGAGGGACAAAGGAGAGTGTCACTAATTGGGCCTTTTAAAACTCCAGGACACACAGAAGGAGTGAGAATATCAACTCTTGGGGATCCTGCTATAGCTTAAAAGTAAGAGGAAAAAAAAAGTGAGAGAAAAAAAATCCTCCCAGTTGAGAGAATTCAGCTCCTTGAGAGCATGGAGCTTCATCTTCCAATTGCCATGTCTAATATGATCTGGTGCAAGTATATAATAGATATTTTTTCCCATCAAAAAGTGTGAATAGTCATAGAGTCTTTATAATGCAGGAAACACTGAGGAACAAAAATGTTTTTGTACCTTTCCCTGTACTCACAGACTGTCCACGCAGAGTTGTTTTCCACGTGCCCCTCCAAATCCACTTCCACCTTCTTCCCTCTGCCCTGCACCCCAGGAGGCTGGTTGCATGGATTGCTTCCCTGGGCTTCTGCTGGGTTCAGGCAATGGGAAGCACTCGTAGGAGATCAGAGGGTGGGGGAGAGAGATCAGTGTATTTCTGACCCCCTCTCTGCTGGGTTGTGGTGGCCCTGCTCATCTACTGATTGTCCAACTCCTATCAGATGGCTCGTCTCCCACATTACAGCTCTTACTAGGTTCCGACAACCCCACCTACACTCCTTGTGCCTTCAAGCCTAGGGGTGGTAATGGCCATTCGCTGCCATCAGCCCCTACGTGTCTAACCATCCCTTCCGACTCCACACCCCTGTCCGTACTATCTCTACACACACTCCCCCTTTTAACTCTCTTCCATTACCCGCTTGAATGCTTTCCCTGTTCTCTGTTGAGACTGAGTCCTACACTATCCTGCCCCTAGTGGATCTGGATTTCAGTCCAGCTTCTTGGCCATGTTTACATATGCCCTGTCATGTACAGCAGTCAGTGGCCTAATAGAGAGGTGCCTCTTTGGGACGTCCTGCTTTTCATGTAGACACAGGTCACAGCTGTCTCAAGTCAGTCAATAGACAGGGGGAGCATTTCAGCATGTGAGTGAATATGGGTGCATTAGCAATGCCTGCCACTCCACATGAGTTAGAACCTTTAACATTCTACAAGGCTTTAACTCCCACTAAATTCAGAGATACAAAAGTTATTCATGTGATTGCCAATTTCACAATGCCTTTTGCATTCTGCTCTCTACCAATTGAAAACACAAAATAACAGTATTATGATGAACTCATGTATATTTGAAAAACAGAGACTTTTCTTAACCCCACCTTCCCTCCTAGAAAAGAAGAGATGGAAGAAAAATGAGATGGTATTAAAATATAATCGTACACTGAACAGTTCTTTAGCAAGAAGAAAAAAAATGTAATGTTTTCATGCCCTTTTGAACTTTGCGTTATATGTGCTATGGAGCAAAACTTACGATTCCTTGTTTGAACAGAAACTCTTTTACTCTTTGCTGTGTGCAAAACTAAATGAATTATTGGGATGAGATATGGTATTCATTAGTCTTAGCCCATGGGACACCGATTCGCTTTTATAGTGTTTACTAGGTTAGGCAGAAGTGAGAGCTAAAGGGTGATTGTCTTTAACGGATATTTTCCTGCTGGTCCCTAAAATGGAGAAACTTGGCCTTGCAGATTTGGATAGCAGAGAATAATGCCCTTAAATACCATTTATTCAGCACATATTCTGAGCTAGATGCTGTACTAAGCATTTTACATGGAGAATCTCCCAATGTTCACAATAACGGTGCAAAAGGTTATTATCATTCCCGTTTTACAAATGAAGGAACTGCAGTGCTTTTCCTAAGGAGAAAGACCTGGTGAGTGTTGGTCAGGATTGGAACCCAGGTTAAAAACTTCTGAACCTCTAAAACACTTCATTTAGTCTGCCATTTCCGTCCCTTGCTTCTGGGCAAAGACACGGTTTGAACTCCGCCACTAACTAGCTGTATGATGTCGGACAATTCTCTTTATTTTTCTGGGCTTCAGTTTCCTCGGCTGTAAAATGTAAAATGAACAGACGGAGCTAAAGGGAAGTTACACTCTAAACATATTCTCCAATAATGGGTTGTATCAGGATTTAGAAGTCACTCTAGTTATGTAAGCCAAAAGAAATCTAATACAGAGATTTAGGTGCTCACAAAGGTGGTTGGAAGGACTGGCGGAGCAGGTACTAGGCTAGTCTGCCAAGAACAATTCCTGAAACAACCCTGCTGATTAGCTGCCTGGGATGTGTGGGACCCCTAGGCTAGAGGCAAGTGTTACACCAAAATAATTATGAGCTCAAAGTCAAACAGCCCTTGGTAACAATCCAGCTTTTCCATGGATGAGTGGGACAACGTATATAACCTCTCCGAGCCTTAATTTCCTCAGCTATAAAATCAGAAAACAAATGTAAATATATCCAGGACAGTGACTAGCACAGAATAGGTAGACAATTAAGTTTTGCCCTCTCCCCATTCCCTGTGGGTAGCAATATGCTTATTTGAGAATAGAGGGGGGAAAGTGCAAAACTAGAGCAATGGGAAATAATGATAAAGAGGTAAGATGGGCCCAGAGAACAGAGGTCTTCCTTAAACTAAAAGGGGGGAGGTAGGTAAACAAGCTTGAATGCTACAGGAACTAGGGACTGATAGCAATTTTCAGATAGGAAGTGATGTGAGAAATTTGGTGCTTTAGCAAAAATATGGCAGCCATGTGCAAGAAGCAAGTCATTCTCACAATGGTTAATAAGAGATGCATGGCTTTGCCAACCTCTTTAAAAGAATGTTCCTTCCAATTTCATGGAAAATGCCCCTTGGGAAGCCACAGAAGTAGACTGAAGGCTTTATTTAGTGGGAAATATTTAATTGAAACAATGCCTTTCACTGTTAAGCTTAGAAGTAGAGTGTATCTCCCTAATAGGAGCAGTATGGTAGGTCTGGGACATACTCCCCCCAAGTCATAGGGAGAAGGTCTGAGATGAGTGATCATAGTAGAACTGATCTAACTCCAATATGACTGTGTCCTCCAAAAAGTACAACTAAGTGATAATTGCATCGATGAGAAAAGAGCAAAAGTCTGTTTTCCAATCTGCCTAGTTGTGAGTTTGGGGCTGAGAAATCATGTGACCTCTTAATAACATGGCATCTGTACAAGCACTCAAGACCTCAAATGATTACAAATTTCAAGTGACCTCAGATATACAAAAACATTTGTAATTCCTTGCAATGTCAAGTCATTTTAGAACTAAAATGTACCGTACAGATGGCAAACAGACATATGAAAAAATGCTCAACCTCACTAATCATTAGAGAAATGCAAATAAAAACCACAATGAGATACCACCTCACCCTAGTCAAAATGGCTATCATCAATAAATCAATAAACAACAAGTGCTAGCGAGGATGTAGAGAAAAGGGAACCCTTGTGCACTGTTGCTGGGATTGCAGATTGGTGCAGCCACTATGGAAAACAGTATGGAGGTGTCTCCAAAATCTGAAAATGGAACTACCTTATGATCCAGCAAATCCACTCCTAGGTATCTATCCGGAGAAATCCAAAAATCTAATTCGAAAAAATGTATGCACCCCTATGTTTATTGCAGCACTATACACAATAGCCAAGACATGGAACAACTGAAATGCCCATCGGTAGATGACTGGATTAAGAAACTGTGGTACATTTATACAATGGAGTATTACGCAGCCATAAAGAAGAAAGAAATCTTACCATTTGCAACAACATGGATGGACCTAGAGAACATTATGTTAAGTGAAATAAGTCAGACAGAGAAAGACAAATACCATATGATCTCACTTGTATGTGGAATCTAAAAAAAAAAGAATAAATGAAAGAACTAATCAGAAACAGTCTCAGAGACATAGAGGAAAATCTGAGGGTTGCTAGATGGGGGGGATAAAGGGGAAGGTGAGGGGATTAAAAAGCACAGTCGGTAACCACAAGATGGCCATGGGGCTATGAAAGTCAATTTGGGGGATGTAATCAATAATGCTGTAAAGATTTTGTAGGGTATCTGATGGACACTTGTCTCGTTAGGGAGACCACCTCAGGGAAGACGTAGATACCTGATCACCGCACTGTACACCTGAAGCTGAGGCTGAACAATAATGAATGTCAACTACAATTATATGTATATATAGTTACAAGAAGCGGAGTACAGCATTAGGAATAGAGACAGTGGAAATGTAATGGCTGTGTGTGATGTCAGAGGGGTAGTGGATGGGGGGAGGGGAGTTGTCACTGTGTGAGGGATATAAATGATAAATGTCTATTACATTGTTTTGTGCACTTGAAACTAATAAAAAGAAACATGAAAGAATTAGCACAAAGCACAGAAAGTGAAGTATGGAATCTCTATTCTCTAGGTAAAGAAACATCTTTTACTACCACTTGTTAACAGCAGACTGAGTAATTTGTCACTTTAGTAGATGGAAAACAAAATTACGACTTTTACATTAACATAATGTTTTGCCTAAATGCTTAACAAGTTTCTCTTTTTAAAATAGTTTTATGAATAAACCCATAAAACCTTAGCCAGCTTTGGCAAGATTTTACAAAAAGAACAAAACAAAAATACCCTAAAATGTACCATGGAATATACCTACTAGTTGCTTAGATTATCCTCCCAATAGGTGCTTAGAGTAGATGCTCAATAAAACTTGAGTGAACAGATCATCTACCCAAACATCATCATGTTTTAAATGAGGTAACCAAACCCAGAGGGTTAAGTAATTGGCCCAACTTCACCAGCTAAATAGTAAAAGAGTATGATTCTTACCAAGAATTCCTATGGGGACATTCTCTCAACTAAGTGAGGATTATTGACAAAGACTAAGTCTCTCTGTTCTTCCTTGTAGGCAAAGAGTGACTCATGTAAGGCTGAGGGAGAAGGTCCAACATCTTTAAGAGCTAAGATCCCTACTAGAATTCAAATATCCTGACTTTCAATTGATTGTTTTATCCTTCACTCCATGTTGCCTTTGGCTCTTTCTCCGGCAACTGGGTGTACACACATCATGGTGTCTCATAAGAAATGTTTAGCCAATCTCTGTGTCTGGGATCAAACCCAGGCCATTATAGTCATCTTCCTGGGCCTCTGTGAGGTTCTTTGACCAAGAAGTTTCCATGATGACAACCTAGAAGGGAAGCATCACTCTTACAATGTACTCAAGAGAGTCATGCCAAGAACATGGCTCATAGAGTCAAGCCAAAGGACAAGTTCTAGGGCAGGGACTGGCTTAGTAGGCAGGGATTTCTTCTGGACCTTTTATTGCTACTGAAATTATTAAACATTTCTTCTGGCTTCCTTTGGGGTGAAAACATTAACACCACAGAGGCAAAGAGGGGTCTTGAAATACTACTGACAAATCTAACACATAAACAAGGGATCAAGAAAATGAGGAAGGAAGGAAGGAAGGAAGGAAGGAAGGAAGGAAGGAAGGAAGGAAGGAAGGAAGGACAAAAGGAAGGAAAGAGGGAAGATGGGAGGGAAGGAAAAGGAAGGGAGGGAGAGGAGAGGAGATCCAAAAAAATAAAAACTAGAGGAGGCAGAGAGTAAATAGCTGCATATGTCAATGAAGCCATTTTTTCCTGGGTTACGCCCTCCATCAGAAATCTAAAAGCTGGGCTCTAATTCAGGGGCTCTCAATCTGTTTTGAGTTTCATCTCATAATTTCGAGGCATCTGATTCTTACCAAGAATTCCTTTGGGGACATTGTTAGTCTCTCAACGAAGTGAGGATTATTGACAAAGACTAAGTCTCTCTGTTCTTCCTTGTAGGCAAAGAGTGACTCATGTAAGGCTGAGGGAGAAGGTCCAACATCTTTAAGAGCTAAGATGCCCCAGCCTAACAATTTCTCATAGCAGCCACTCCCGCCAGTGGCAGCATCTTGCCACAGTTCCCTTAGTGGCAGCAGATGCTTCACAGAGGGTGGCCCTTAGGTTCTGGAGCATCCAGGAACAATGACGTCTCTCACAGACAGTGAACCACGGAGACAACTGTCAACGCTTCCTCATGTCAGTCCCATTTTTAGATCCCAGGGTCTCTCAGCTCTTCCAGTAGTTTCTGTGCTAGCTAGCAGGAGGAAGACTGCATACAACTCTCTCAGCCCCACTCTGGAGACCAACTCCCAGCGAGTTCCTGGTACCCTTTGACCAACAATTCCACATGTTCATATAGACCCTGGAGAAAAATCTCATAATGTTCACGAGGAGACCTGACAAGGCTAGTCATTGAAGCATTGTCTGTAATGGAAAAAACTTGGAAGCAACTTAAACATCTATCCATAGGAGATGAGATGACTATAAGTTGCTACATTCACAGAAGGGAATAAATACAGTAGATAAAATAAATGATACAGGGATAAATGTAGCAACCTGGATATATTTCAAAAAATATAATAATGAAGAAGAAAAGCAATATACAGCAGGATACCATTTATATAAAATTTGAAAGCATGCAAAATAATGCTTTTTATTATACATTGAAGAAGTGAGTAGAGACCTAAAGAAAGTGAGACAAGAAGCCATGGGGATATTTGGGGAAAGAGGGCTCAAGTGGAGGAAAAAGCATGCACGTAGGGCCTGAGGTGAAAACATGTTTGATAGGTTTTAGTAAGAATAAACAGGCCAGTGTGGCTGGAGTAGAGTATTTGGAGGAAGGGAGAGTATAGGAAATAAAGGCAGAGAGCTAGCCAGCTGCAGACCATGAATGGCCTTGTTGTTGTCATTGGAAAGTTTTGACCAGGAACCCTGTGGTGTGAGAACTAAAGTTAAGGCCCAATATCATGACCTGAACTTACATCTGGGGAAAAGTAGGAAGGCCTCAAATGGCTTACCCACGTGTTCCTCTCCTCCTTCTCCTCCTGCAGAAAAGCTCCCCTAGCCAAACAGCCCTCTTATCAAATGGACAATGTGCAGTTCCTGATTATCCCTCAATTATTCAAACAAGCAATCACCTCTTCCTGTGGGACCCAGGGGGCACCACACCCTCCGATGCTACAGAGCCCCCTTCCTCCACCTCTGGGTGTTCACTCTGTTTCTGAGTACTCGTCCCTTGTGGTCACACATGGTGTGCAGTGTACTCCTCCCCCAGACTGTCAGTATACATGACTAATAAACTGTTGTTAATCTCATCTGTCCCGTGTTGGGTGTCATGTGTTTCACCATTAGCTGCGCCCAGAAGCTTAGGCGGGAATATCTCCCTCACCAATGAGAGACAATTATAACAGTCACTCGAACAGATTTATGCTTTAAACGGATGCTGGCTAGTATTGAGAATGAACTACAAAGGGGTTGAAAGAAAAACAAGACCAGATAGGGGGATGTAGCATCATCCAGACATGCTCATCATCTCACATAGATGAGAGTGGAAGTGGTGGTGGGAGATGTGGCTGGAGTTGAGAGGTACTGTGAAGGCACAGCCAGTCTGATTTCTCAGAAATCGAAAGTGGGTGTAACAGAAAGAGGGAGTCAGTGCTTTTGTTGTGATAACTGGCTGCAATTTATTCATGTAGAGAAAACAGGAAAAAAGGGCTGTTTACCACGAATATCCCTACCTTAAACAAGTTGTTACACAGATAAGGGAATAAAGGAGAGTCTACTTCATTTTGTGGGACTTGTATGGTCTTAATACCAAATCCAGTTCAAGAACACAAAATTGTCTATAGACCAATTTCACTTATGAACATGAACATGAAAATCCTAATTAAGAGACCAGCTGTAAGAGTTCAATAATGAATTTCACACATAAAGCATGATCAAATAGGGCTAATTCAAGAAAAATGGTTTAACAAAAGAAAATATAAAACTATCAAAATAATTTATTACATTAATGGACTAAAGAAGCAAAATTACATGATTATCTCAACAAATGCATGAAAAGCACTGGATAAAATTCTACATCTTTTTTAAAAAAATGAAAACTGGAAATAGAGGGGAATTTCTTTAACCTGATGAAGTCTTTCTATCAATGATCTACTGCGATCATCAAATTCAATTTTAAAAATTTAGATGCAATGTCCTTTAAAGTTAAGAAAAAGACATGATGCCTTGGTATCGCTGCCACTCTTTCACAGAGTCCAGGAAGTTCTGGTCAATGCATTAAAACCAGGAAGGAAGGAGACCAAACTGTTATTTGCAGTTACAATACCACGATCCAATGCATGGGAAACCAAAGAAAATCAGTAAACTACTAAAATTAAAAGGGAGTTCGGCAAGTTTGCTAGGCTTAAAAACAATATATTAATAGTATTCCTATAAACAAGCAACAATCCGAAAGAAAATATAATAGAATATATATGAAATAATATTCATCATAACAACAGAAACTATAAAGTATATAGACATTGACCAAAGAAAATACAAGATCTTTACAGAGAATGAATTTAAAACTATTAAAGCACATACCAGAAAATCTAAATGAATGGAACATTGAAAGCATATTAATTAACAGCTCGATATAATATCTATATAGAGAGTTAATTTTTCCTCGGTTAATCTCTAAATTCAATGCAATTACAATCAAACTCCCAGAAGGATTTTTTTAAAACATAAAACAGATTCTAAAATTTATATGAGAAAATAGGAGTTCTCAAAGGTTAAGGGAAAACTGAAAAAAAAAGACATATCAGATATTAAGACATATTATTAATAAAGCTAACAAAGTGACAGACTCTGAGAAAATAATATCAGGTAAAACCCACAAATAATTAGCTTTTAAAAAAATATAAAGAAAATATATAAAGAAACTCTTGCAGTTCAGTTAAATCAATATTGAAAATGAAGTTCAAAGCAGAGAATATGGGGAGAACAACCCACCCTATCAGATAATATAATAAATTGAATTAGAAAGCCATAATTATAAAAGTCAGCCAAGTTAGAAAACACAGTAAGAAAAAAACGAGCAAAGGCATAAACAGACAAATCACACGAAGAAAACCCAAATGGCTAACAATCATGTGAAGAATGCGGTACTTCGCTAGTAATCAGATGAATGTAAATGAGAACAAAAATAATATACCACTTAATACATAGAGATTGGCAAAAATGAGAAAGCCAGAAAATAGCAAGTGCTGGTGAGGATGTGGGGAAACAGTAATTTTCATATACCACTGGAGGCAGTACAAAGCAATGCAGCCTTTCTAGAAAGCAGCCTAGCAATACTTATTGAAATTAAGAATGCATACGCATAGTGACCCTAAAATCCCATTCCTGAGTATATTATTCAAAGAAACTCTCATCTAAGTGGGTACAAAGAGGATGCTCATGCCAAGTTGTTTGTGGTAGCAAGGATTTGTTGGCAATCTAAATGTCCATTGATAAGGGAAATTGATAAGAAACTGTGATCTCATATGATGGGATCCTATGTGACCATCAGACATAATGAACAAGATTTACATCTAACAACATGGATGGATCTCAAAACAAAGTATAGAGTGAAAAAAGAATAAAAAAGGATAAGATTCAAAGCGTGATAGTATTTATGTAAATCAAAAACACTGATACAAAATAACATTTTTTAAGGATCTACATATCTAAATAAACATAGGGAAGACAGATTGCAAAAACAGATTAAGTACACTTAATCTGAGAGTGCACATAGAGGAAGGAAGTGATACAGGAGATGAAGAGGGAAAAGCATAAAAATAAGAAGGACCTTACATGGACTGATGTTGATAACGGATCATGGAGAGAAGAGTTTTAATAACTCAATTCTGCCCACCTGAGGTCTAAGAAAGACAAAGCAAAGAAAGGAAAGGAAAAAAGTGTTGGGAAACCCTTCTGGCCAATCTCTGTCTCGGTGTTCGGAAACATTTGTCTTGTCCGTCTCTCTTCTTCAGAAAAGAATAAACCCATTAGCTAGGACCCAGTGAAAGAAAAGGTGTTTTTCCTGGGATAGTCACTTCACTCTTAAGCCTCAGTGTCTCTCCCTGTAAATAACAGTGCCCCTCTGCCAGGCTTACCGGGTGGATTAAAAGAGCTGTGCATTGCTCATCCTCCAACAGTGGTGCAGAGAGAGTGCTCAGTACCCAGCAGTCACTAGCATTTGGAAGCGCAGAATGTTAGAACGTGACAAAACCTGAGAGGTGAACGAGTCAACTCTTGTATCATTATTGTGAGACTGGACAACCAGAGGAATTATGTGACTCGTCCACAGTGTGGAGATAAAGAGTACAATGGAAATTAGATGCCAACTCACTCATTCATCACTACCAGTCATTGCCACCTCAGGCTTCCACAAAAAGATATATACAAACTCACTGTTCTGGGATTAAGAGGAATTTTTATTCCTGACATGTTTAAATCCACATGGTGTCCATATTTCTGACCAATGGAGCAGTGTGAAGGGAATAAAAAAAATATAAGAAACAGAAAAAGCTATTTGTCCATATCCTCTCCCAATGCATCTCCAAATGCAACCTCTAAATCATGCCAGTGACAGTCCAGAATTAGGAGGAAAGATGCCGACAGCGTTAGGAAGAGGAAATGAGGAACCAGGTCATTAGCCCGGTGTACCAAGGCCAGGTCTCCAGGCTGTGGACATACCTTGAAGACCATCGTGTCGAGACCCAGCAAAGTAGAAAAGGAAGAGAAATTTTAAAACCAGGGCTCTCCCCTCTTCTTTCAGAAAAATGTCTTTATTTCTTTGTTTCCAAAATCAAAGGTGGAGGCTAGATGCTTCTGCCAGCAATGAGAAGCCTGCCATTTTGCTAGAAAACTGCTGTCTCTGTGAAGGTGTCAACCATGAACGATTTTAAACACATGAGAAGAGCCACCAAGGCCATATAAAATCTGGGGGCCCAGCCAGGATTAGAGCAGCAGCTTCAGCCACAATGTTAAATAAAACGGTGAGAGTTTATACGGGAATTAACATCAAAACAAGATGGTTTACAAGAAACCAACGCTTGAAAGCCCAGCTCCAGAATCTTGACGATGCCCTGATATAAGTGACATTATTTAAACTAAACGGACTCCTGCCCTTCTTGCTTACTTTTCTCATCCCTCTCTCCTTCAGCTATTTTCTATTATTTTTTTTTAACATGCAAAAATGTAGAGCTTCTTAGTACTTGCTTTGTAATCCAGTGCATATGCTCCCATCCCTAGGGAAAAATAATTGCACCGTATTTTGTTTTTCCCCTGCTTGCATGCTAAGAGAAAATCAGCGGTACTGTTTTCTGTCCGTTACACTGTCTTTCTATCAAATATCTTCCTCAGACTTTTGCTGGTAACCCGTTTTTACCATTTTACCAACTCAGAGAGGTGTTCATTCTTTGCGGGGTAACAGAGAGCAGATCACTAACTCTGTGCACAATTAAACGCCAAGCAAGTTTTGCTCCAAAATTATTCCTTGGGGAAAAAGAAAAAGAATCATCGTATATTCATCGTCTCCTACTACTGGCTGTTCTCATCACTATTTTATTTCAAATAACACAGTGTTTTTCAGAGAAGACATATTATCCTGAAACACCCATAATCAATGCAAGATTCTGATGTTTATAAGTGGAATCGGTAAATTTTAATACATATTTAATTATTCTTTCACTTGGGTGAATGGCTTCACAGTTGCAAGAGTGGGTATTGCTGTGAACAAACCTTTTAAATATCACTTTTTAAAGGATTACAGTAAGTGGATGTTAAGAATATGCAACTGCAGGAAGAAGGAAAGAAAACAATTGTCATAATGCTGTGCTGGGGCTTGGGATAAAATTGAAGCATGATAGTAGAAAAAATATGACAATAGTCATATTTTTATATAAAATAATATATATACACTATAAAATAATATGTAAAATATTGATATACCAATTTTATAAGTTTATAAAATGATTTAAATATATATAACTAAATAAATGAAGCATTTATAAGTAAATGATTGGTGAATTTTAGCTACATCTCTAAAATTTTTGGTGAAGGGAAAGGGAGGACTTACTGGAAAATGGCAGAGGGTTTCACATTTGCATCACCTTATACTAGGGCATATACGGTAGATATGTAGACAACTGCCCAAAGCCTAACTGAAGTTTATGAGAGGAGAACAACCAACACTTTCACAGCAAGTTCTTTCTTTCCTCAGTGTTATTGAGAAAGTATGTTTACCTAACAAGTCTCTATCTTGATTCCAGATCCTCAGTAAATGATGGCTCTTCTCTACACATGACCATGCTAGCTTGTGCAAAAAGCCCTGTGTTTTATATAAGAAAATGAGTGCTTGAAGTGCTACTTCAAAAGCAGCCACTTTAGGAGACTATACATTTATTCCAAGAATGCCAGTCACGGGCCAAAGCTGCTTGGGAACACGCCTCTTTGAGGACGGCTTTCAAAGAGTCGGTTCATGGGCCAAATGACAGAGCCAGGCTCCGCACTTTATAGACAGACTTTTTTCTTTTTCTCTTTAAAACCCAAATGGTTATACTCAACGCCATTTACCAGATTGGCCTCTGGATGACTTTTGGCTCTTTCCAAAAATCATTAAATCCACTCCCGTCCATAGTTCCCATCCCCCACCCCACCCCAAAGGATGAAGACTTGGCAACCAGCAGGACTCTCAGAAAAATGCTTTGCCGGCTCCCCAGACAATTCCACAAGAGGAGTTCCAAATGTTTAGAGGAAAAACAACACAATTAGAGTAAGTATATGACCTCCCAGTGAGAACGTGCTGAAAAGAGACAACATTCCTTTGGGTTCTAAGTTCTGGGAGATTTATTTTTAAGAATCATTTTATATTCCTACCCCATGTTTGAAATATAAAAGCCTTGCATTTCATTCCAGGTAGTTAGGTTTAGCAAGTAATTTCATCTGCTTGCTATTTAATCAAAATAGAAATCCTAAAGCTTTTCTTTTCTCTTTTCTTTTCTTTTCCTTTCTTTTTTCTTTTCTTTAGAATAACCCTGTAAACAGAAGCACAATTTACAAACCTGTTATGTACTTTAGCAAGAATTGATGAAGTAAAACGAATATTCAAACGTGGATTCTTTAGTAAAGCAGTGAAACCAACATCCCAAGGAACAAAGCTAAACATGGAACGACAGACAAGCACGCGATGCAATATAGAAGTCATGAATCATCATCTCCAGTTACTCATTTGCAGAGGGTCTGAAAGCTAAAGTTATATGGCCTTGTCTCATGTGCAGGCCTGGTTAATACATCTTTCCTCTTACGTTTTGGCTCCAGTATGTTACGTTCTCTCTATATATCATATTCTGGTTTTAGTCTTCTGGACAGTTATTTTGTTATGAATTCATCACTATTCATTTTTTGACACAGTATCCCAGCACATAAGCTATTCCCTGTTTGGAAATCAGGCTGTTTTAAAATCTTACGTTAACTCTTTCAAACCACTAGGGTATTTTTTCAGTAAAGTCACCAAAGCAATAATTTCCCAAGTAAGAGTAGCTGACCCTTTAAACGTTGTCAAGCAGCCAACTTGCAAGTGGATAGGAAGAGCCAATAGATGCAGACATAACGCAACCCAAACCAGTTAAGAAATAAGTTACTTTGGGGATTTAAAAAGAGAAAATGAGTCCAAAGAAATTTGTTAATTCTTTTGGACAGAACTTTAAAATTAGGGAATGAAGGAAAACAAATTGCACTTTACATATTTGGATATCAGAAGAACATTTGATTTTAAGGTTAGATTAACTCAAGCTGAGTTGACTATTTGAAGACTAAAATGCATTAGTTCTAATATGATACTCGTTAAAGTCACATTTCCCATTACCTCTAGAGAGTGCATAGTGCCAAATGTAAACATTTAAGATAAAAAGTTTTAGGAAACTTTTTCCAGGAATTTGACCCAGAGGAAAATTCAACAACAAAAAAAAGCGATTTACATTTGTCCACACTACAGCATTTCTCTGGGTCCTGCCAGACATTTTTTAGATATCTCAAATCAATTTCTCATTCCTACCTCTGGCATCTCACTACAACAATACCAGACATTGTATAGAGTGTTTGCAGCTGTCAAGTTCTTTCTTTGCACATGATTGGGTCAGATCTGCATAACCATTTTGTAGGTTTAGATATGCTTTTCCATCTGAATATAAGCTCCAAGAGGGAGGAATTTTGTCTGTTTGGTCTACTCCTATATCCTCAGAACCTAGAAAACGGCTTGCTACTTGCAAGGTATCAGCAACTATTTGTTGACTTCTGTAAATAAGGAAACTCAGCGACCGCCAAAGGAGTAATAATGACACATTTGTTAAGCTCCCTAAAGTCTTCAGATAGCTGTCCTATTTATTGTTTTTGTAGATTCCATATTTTATGAGAATATTACCTCCCTTTTTTGGTCATAATTACACATTACATACACACACACACACACACACAAACACCCCTCACACATTTCATTGTGTGACAGCGGCCAGCAGCAATCTAACTTGTAAGAATTGGTGGAAGCTCTTTAATTAGGAACATTTAAAACCAGAAGAGATTCGACATCAAAAGGAAATGGAGACAATTTTGAAATAATAACCCTTTAAGCTTATTGGAGTCTTTCACAGTTGTGACAGGAAATCATGAGTATGTTCACACTTACTCTTTGACTTTTTAAAACCCTTCATTATGGTAATCTTCAAGCATACACAAAATAGAGAGACTAGTATACTGAATCCTTACGAACCCAACATACAGTTTCAACATTTACTAAGTCAGAATCGATCCTGTTTCATCTATAACACTTACACATTTCCATCCTACTTTTACTGGATTATTTTGAAGCAAATCCCAGATTATGTCACTTTATCCTTAAATATTTATATATAGGGGTGCCAAAAAACTATACAAGTGGACACTTTGGTCAGTGTTGCTCAAACAGCAGTTCGCCATCATCAGAAGTATCTGGACGCTGATGGTAACCACTTTGAGCACCTCTTGTAATTGCAGAAGTCAAATGTGACTAGTACTCATCTTTTGTTATTGGTATATAGTGAGTATTACAATTTTAATGCAGTTTTCCTTTCTTAAAATGTATATACATTTTTTGGCACCATATATATATATATATATATATATATATATATATATATATATATAAACATATACATATATAAACATATACATATATACATATATACATATATATAAGTATTCTTTTAAAAATTACACATAAAAGCATTAGAAATAATTCCTTAAGTCATAAAATATCCAATTCGTGTTCAAATTTTCCTCCATTGTTTTATCAAATTCTTTCTATAATTGCTTTATTGAAATAGGGATCCAAAAAGTTCTACCCATTTGGTTGATGTGTCTCAAGTCTCATAGTTTATGTAGCCCCCTCTTCTCTTTTCTTTTGTGTTTACAATTCATTTGTTGAGGACACCAAGTTACTTATCCTGCAGAGTTTTCTACTGTCTGGATTTTGCTAATTTTATTTCCATGCTGTTGTATACAATTTTCCTCTGTCCCCTTATTGCCTATAAACTGAAAGTTGGATCTAGAGGTGTCATGAGATTCTGGTGCCTTTTTTTTTTTTCGATGGGTCGGTTTTAACTCAAGAAGTGACTTCATCATGCAGACTATTAATCCTTACCAGCTTCCATTTTTTTGTTGCAAATCCTTTATAGATGGTGCTGTGTACAGTCTTCAGGAGGCACATCATTATTTCTCTTTTTGTAATGTTAGCAGCCATCATTTACTCTTAAAAACTCTTTACACCCAAAATTTTGGGGTGTGATATTACAGATATCTTTAAATATTCATTAAAATACCTGCAAGTTCTACTGTGGTCTTAGCCCACTTTCAATGCCATTAGTTACACAACATTCTTCCTTTTAGGCATCAGCTTCCAAAATTCCCATCAATCATGCTAGTATGTCCTTTCTTCTGCAATGAGGTGTTAACTCTTGCTGCACTTCTTCCTTCCTCTGCCTCCTGCCCACCCCCACTTCACCTAGCAGGAGAATATGAATATCTTGATGGTGTGTTTTGATTTATAACAATTCTTTCAGAATGTTGTCTTGTTTTTACAGCACTTTCCTCTGCCTGTTTCTCACAGTGCCTTATTTTCTAGGCCATTAAACTTGCCTTCTAAGAGTCTGATCACCAATTCCAATGGGTGTTTTTTTTTCCTCCACACCACCAAGCCATTTTCTGACACCAGATGGTTATCCTACAATTCACCTCACTTCTGACACTATCTGCCTACAGAAAGCATCAGATTCCACAGGTCAAGGGCTGGATCCCACAAGACTGCTCCCCTTCCCCACTTCAGAGGCCAATTTTAGATTGTCACCTGTGCATCAATGGACTAACTATAAAGCAAAGGTTCCAAGACCCCCTCCTTGGGTTCTATTTATTTGCAAGAGTGGCTCACAGAACTCAAAGAAACCCATTTACTCATTAGATTACTAGTTATTACAAAGGATATGAAAGGATACAAATCAACAATCAGATGAAGAAATACATAAGGCAAAGTCCCAAACAAAGGAGTTTCTGTTCCCGAGGAGTGTGGATCCAGCACAGTGGTACATGGAAGCATTCTGGTTTACCAATTTGGAATCTCCCCAAACCCAGTACTTTCGGGTTTTAATGGGGGCTTCTTTATACAGGCACAATTGATTAAACCATTGGCAATTGGTGTTTGATGCAACTTACATCCCCTCTCACCCCACCACATCCTCAGGTCTGGGGGTGGGATTAAAAGTTCTAACCCTCAATCACATGGCTGATTTCCCTGGCAACCAGCCTTAGGTGCTTTCCAAAAGTCACCAGATTACATAAACCCAGGTGTGATTGAAAGGGGTTTGTTATGAATATGAAGACACCTTTATTGCTCTTAGGAAATTTCAAGAGTTTTAGGAACTCTGTGCCAGAAATGGGACAAAGACCCAAAACATATTTCTTGTTACAAATCACAATATCGCACCTTCCTTTTTTTTAAATCATTTTTATTTTTGTCCTCACACAGTATTCACAACATATGAATATGTTTCCTTTCTTTACTGCTGAAATCTAAAGTCCCACACATTGGAGGGCTTGGCTGAGCCTTCTTTTTTGTCTGTCTCCAGCTTCTTGCCTAATCCAGGCGATGCTGACCACTCCCTCCTTATTAAAAAGTCCTTCCTTTTCTAGGCACAGCTCCACCCTGGTTAACTCCCTACCCCTCCCCCCCCCCCCAATAGTATTACTTCTTGGTCTCCTTCAAAGTTGCCTCTTCCTTTGCCCAGCCCTGAAATGTGCCTGTTGCCCAAGTGTTTGTCTTTGGCCCTCTTCTCCCTTCACATGACGCTGAGTGGTCTGATTCACCCTCCTGGCTTCAACCACCAACAGAAGAGGATGACTCCCAATTCCACACTTTCAGTCAAGGCTTCTTGTCTTGGCTTTAGAATTGTGTGTCCCACTGTTTACTAGAAATCACTTGCAGAGAATTCCTCCTCACTGGGTTCGGAGCAGCACCCATGACCTCTGACTTCCAGCCTGCCATACCCCTCTTCCAAACCTGTCTTAGGTCAAGTTCTACTTCTGTGAATTATACCACATTAATCACTTCCATCAGATCAGAAACCTGGCCTCCTCCTATGTTCCTTCCTCTTCTGTCAGGTCTGATCAATCACCATTCGTGCAGATTGCTCTTATTCATGCTTTCTCATGCTTGTCCCCTTTGCTATTCCCATTTTCTCACAATTGCCTAACTTGTTTGCCTGCTTCCTAAATTGTGTAATAAAGGGAGATGTTGCTATCACTCCCTCACCAGGGTACAAAATCCTTAATGAAGCTGGAAAGTGTTTATCATATTTGTTTTTGTAGCATTATCCCCACCTACTCTCTCCTCTGGCCCTCAGCACCCAGCACAGTGCTTCACTATCAATATTTGCAGATTCAATTTGCATTTTTCTCAGTGAAAGCTGCTCTTTTCCTAGAGCTTGCAGGTCCTGGAACTCACTGTTCCCTCCATCTGGGAATGCCAATTCCTAAAGTCACTTCCTTTTCCCTTTCTTCCCACAGTGGACTCTTGGCCTTATCTCATCTTGAATCCCCAAATTCTTCTCATTTCCTTTTGTCAGAACTTCCCTTTGCTGGGACAGAAACATTCTACCCTAATGCCTTTGGGAAATATTATTATTTTAGCATGCTCAAGGCATTTTTTCATCTCATTTCCCTGTATGCCTCAGACCCCACATCTATTTCCTCTAACAGGCCACTCATACCCTGTGTAACCTGCCCTCGTGTTTTGAGTCATTAATGCCTCTCCATTTCTGCCTTCCACCCCCAATGGAACACATTCATCAGCTCTTTTTGAGATCCTGACTCTTTAAAAATTCTTAACCTCCATCTATTCTGATGTTGTCTTCCCAGCACAAGAATAGAAAACAGATTCCTCCTCTCTGATGAAAAAACCTTGCTCAGATAAAGCGCAGACTCTGGCATTACAGTTTCCTTCACCAAAACTCAGGTCTCATTGCTGCCTTTAATCACGTTTACTTTATAGCATCCATAAAGCAATAAAATATTTCAAGCCACATACTTTTTTAAACATTTGGCTGCAGCCAGCTGTAATTTATGAAGATAAAAACTGGTTCCCGAGATATTTGATGAGGTGGATTGTAGAGGACGTTTCTCCTGTGCTTTTCTTGTCCTCTCTTCTTCTTCCTGAAGGTCCCTCTGTTGCCTGACTTTTTGCAATTTTCTCTGCATCTTGCTTCCTCTACACTTGGATTCTAATTGGGCCTTCCTTTCCCTCTCCTTCTATTCAAATTGCCTTTGCTTTGCATATCTCAGTCTGCAATGATGTGAATGGTCTCAGGTCTCTCCTCTGCATGTTCACTGTAGATTCTGGGTGGTCCATTTACTGCCATATGTCTGCAGAGGGAGTATAGCACGGAGACCAAGGGTCCTGGCTGAGGCACCAGCGGAAATGTGAATGCTCTGCTCTGGCACTTTCTACTTGTGTAATCACAAGCAAGTTGTTTAACATCTCTGAGCCCCAAATTTCCTCATCTGTAAAGCAGGGATAACAGCCCATAATGACAGCAACATTAGCAGCTATTATCATCGACTCTTTGGCTCCAGCTAGATTATGAAACAGAATCTTTCTACCAAAGCTTGCATAACTATACAGACTCTTATTTAACTACCGCCCATCACCACCATTTTTAAAACAGGTGTGTATGTGTTTGCTAGGGGGTCTCTGGCAAAGAAAAAAACAGTAGATTGTACATTCATCTCTGTCTTGAACCATTTGACTCAAGGACTCAGAGATCTGTGAGGTTTCTGGGCCTATCCATAAGCTATGAAGACACCCAAAGTACCTTTGGAATTTGTGCCTGGTTTGCTAAGATGCCCTAAGAATATAGTAGGCTACCTTAGTGCCCACAAGCAGCAGGATTTGGGATGGGGTGGAAAGATCCAGAACTCTTCTCCCACTGAGGTGTTACTATTCCTCCAAGAATAAACAGATCTCTAACTTCCAGGGGAACCCCACAACCCATTAAAGTCTTCAGAGTTGGGTCCAAAATAAGCACAAAGCCAGGACAACAGGTACCTTCAGCCAATTTCCCAAGGACCAGAATGCTAGGTCTTCAATTAAGACAGGAAAGGAACAATTCTGAAAGTTGGGGGACCTGGGCATATTAACTGTGCAAGTCATCACCCTCTCTGGACCTTGGTTTCCTGACCTGTGGAGGAGAGGGCTGGATCTATGAGGACACTGAATTAATTAGTTGCTCATTAAGATCTCTTCCATCATGAGGATTTTATGATTCTACAAAGTAGTTCTTTCCAGGCCAGGCCAGTCATGTGCCCCTGGGCATTCACGCCCATCCTGGATTTTCCAGTACAGCAAAGTCTTCAAACGTTTTCTCTAACTCTCAAAGTGTGAGCACAATTTTTACTCAGAAAACACTGCCAATTCAAGAGGGGCTCCTGCTCAGCGTCGACAATAACGTAGGCTGATTTGCTTGCACGTGTTCCGTTGCAGCCCTCCAGGCCAGCGCTTGACAGAGTGCTGTGACCCCACTCACACCCTCATCCCCAGCTGTTGGCCAAGTTCAGCTTGGGAGCAAAGCTTTTGATTTATTTAACCAGCACGTATCTGGCTGTTACAGTATGCCAGACACTGTTCTAAGACTATACACAGATCAATTAATTTAATGTTCATAACTATAAGAATTGACAGTTTTTATTATTGCCATTTTACAAGTGGGAAACTGAAGCACAGAGAGGTTGAGTAAGTGGCTCAAGTCACACAGCCAGTGAGTAGCCAAGCCAGCTCTTAACCGTACACTAAGCCTTTGCTGTCAGCTCTAGGCACGCGGAGGGAGCAGTGGGCATTGCCAGACACTCAGGTCTGACTCATGGCCCATGTTTATTCCAAACTTTACTGTCCTCAATTTCTAAGGGTCCATCACAATGAATCTCTTAATACACTTTCAGGCTTCGACCTCTCAGTGGCTGTAGTCTAGTGAAAGATGCTCTGTTCTCCCAGTCAAAACATATGGGTCACAACCCCACTCTACCTTTTATTGGTTCTGTGACTTCAGATACCCATCACTTGCCTCCAGAAGCTCATTTTAAAATGAGGTTTAGTATCTGCTGAACATTAGAGGAAAATCCCCTGGTACCACAGATAGTAAAGTGCATTGAAAATTATAAAGTAAAATACAAATTAAGGGATAGTTGTCAGCATCTGGCACCTTGCATGTTATAGTCATTTATTATACAGATGTGTTGAACTGATCATAGACAAAGGCAAAACAAAAATTTGGAGAGCATACTGATTCATCAACATGTCTCGTAGGCAGGGGCAACCCTCAGTAGACTCACAGTAAAGGGAACTCAATGCATTACTTCCGGAAGCCTATGTACCTTTAAAGTGACCTGCTCTCAACAGGCACATTTTCTTCAAAGAAGCTCAGAAGCAGGACGCTCTGGAACCCACGTGTGCATGCTGTGAAGCCAGGAGATGAGTGGGGCCACACGACGGGCCAGGCTCTGGGAAAGGGCAGTGGGAGAAGTTGCTGGGTATGGGCAGGAGGGAGGTCTGTGCCCACGGAGGGCAGCTGTTCTCTCAGGATGTCCCATGAGCTGGGTGACAAAGACCCAAGTTGGTTTCAGCCAGAGCCAAGTTTTAGCTAAATCTAAATGAAAGACTTCAAATACCTATCTTCTTCATCCCTGAACATAGACACTGGGAATCAGTAACTGGCAACTGCACCCCGAGTCTGAGGGTAAGGCTGGCCCACGCGGGCCCTACCTGTTGCAATGGCAAGTGCTCCAGCCACGTGCAGGCACGCCGAGGGCCACGGGCTTTGCACAGGAGCTCGGTTCCAGCCCTGCTCAACTCTACTGACTTGAAAACATGAGTGAGCCTCTGAAAATGAGCAGTGTCCCCTTTTCAATAAAGAAAAAAATTTTAATGATAAAATAAACATGTCCTTTTTGCTTAGAGGAATTCCTGTGAACTTCCAGGAACCAACATTCCCTAACTCTCATTCATTTTCAGGAGGGAAGCCTCGCCTGTGTGCAATAGTGGTGACTTGTTTAGACACATCTGGTCTGCGTAAAGTTAGCAGAAGGGGGCCCAGTGGGGCAGCAAGGGCTACTGAGAAACTCTCAGTGACACATGAAGGAAAAAACACACCACCACACATATATTTAAGGAAGAGAAAGTGTAGGCTTGAGGTGAGAAATGTAGAGTCAGCATCACTGAATCCCCAAATATTTTTATAGGGGGGTTGAAAGCAAAAAAATTCACCAAAAACTCCCCACAAGCCCAAACAAAGCCACAGTGTGTTCCCATTTACCGCCAGCCTGATAATCACACCCTTCTCGTCTTTTACAGTCAGGCTGGAACTCAGTGAGTGGAGGGCGCTTCCTATAAACAAAGGCTAGCAGAGATCCTGTGGCCTTCCTCCTCCCCCCTTCACCCCCCACACCTCCTCCCCCGACTCTGCAGAACTAGGAGGTCAAACAACTGCTTAACCTTTTGTGTTAATTAACATTTTGGCTCCCTTTTGCAGAGTAGGAGCCAGAGATAAATGATAAATTGTCCACTGGGTCTCGTGAAGGAAAGCTTGTAAGGCGGCTGTGGGCTGCTGTGTCACACCCACGCACCTCCAAAGCTGAATCTGTGTAAACTGAGGCTGGGGTTGGTCCCAGGTCCGAGACTGCAAGGCTTGGCTCTCCACAGAACAAAGCATCGCTCGGCCCACCCAAGCCTGAAAGCAAGGGGCTGCAGTCTTGGAAGAAACTGTTCCTTGTGTAAGATGGTGGAAACTCAGAATTATAAGCCACAGCCGAACTGGGAGGAGAGCATTGCATACCCCTCCGGAACCCTTGCTTCCCCTCCCAGCCTTTGCTCTCCAAGGGGGGGCCCTCTCATTCCCTTCTCTTTCCTGTTTATTTTATGTAACTTCCCCCCAACCTCCGAAGCTTTTAGCTCAGCTTCCTCTAGCCTTCCCCCACTTTCTCACCATCCCTGTGAACCCCTCATGTTCTCACTCACTTCACAGGTTGAGACTCTGAATGACTTGGCTCTTGTCTGAGCCTTTATAGATCACCTCTTGGCATCTCTAGTTGTCTCCTTTGTTAGTTACATCCTGCAGCGATTTGCTCATAACACTTTGCCCTCTTCTCCCCCACACCCCAAGGCCCCCCAACAACGAGTATGAAAAGTCTATGAAGGCAGCTACTTAACAGAATGTCTTGTTAACATATTTGCCACAGCCTATAAGGTATCAAAAACTTTTAAAACGTTGAATACCTCCTCAATCGAATGTTCCCCATCCATATCCTCTCCCTTTCCCAAGGCCAAGCCTGAGTTCTGCTGCATCCCTGTGTTTTCCTCCCACCACCACCAGGCGCCTATCTTTCCCTTTGCTGCCGTCTTATTCTTTGCCTCTTTGGTGCGTCTTGTCTCATAAGCTCTCGCAGGTGGAAGGGTCCTCCCTGGGAGCTGGTCATCCAGCTGCTGCTTTGCTGTCTGGCACTCCATAAGGTGTGGGATTTGTTGTGATCATTGCTTTCTGTTTTCTGTGTGTGTATAAATTGTGTTTCCCTCATTAGACTGCAGTGGCTGTGGATCTACAGCATGCATAACAATCACTTGGGCACCGAGTTCAACATAGATTCTAGCCACCACCCACAGAGATTTTAAAAGATCCTTGGTCTGAACTTGGGCCTGAGAACCTAGGCTGGAGGACGGCACTTGAGAAAGTCACTCTGATGCTACTCTGTGTATCTGTGTAGACCAGGTCTTAAACTCCTTCCGTGTCATCCATAGCATCAGACAGAGCTCAGCTTGGGAAGGCAGCTGCTCCACACAACCACTGGCTGAGTGATTAAAATGAGGTAGGATTTCCATTCTCAGCTGGTCTTCCGAACCAGCCTACCTTCCACTGCAGGGTTAAGAATTGTCACCTGGGTCCTTCCAAGTTAAATGACCTTCACAAAACACATCAGGAAAATCCCACAAATTCCAAGCTAATTGACAGGGATTCCAGGGATAGTTAGTAAATACTTTTTCCTTCTCTATTGAGTATCAGCAAGAACAATAGTTGGCTCTCAGCCCACCCAGCAAATATCATTCTACCAGAGTTCTCTGAAACTTTTCAGTCTCTGACTACAATATCTATGAGAATAGAATTTCTCTAAAATAGAATTCCAAGGTTAAAAGAGAATATTTTATGATACCTGGAGGCAAACCATTCAGATGTTTTGAGTTAATTTGGCATGGCTGAAAGAACTCTCACATTTGCAAAAATATCAAAGTTCATTTTTGGCCTCCAAAGAGCTGAAATACAGCTCTGTTTTCAAACTCTAATGAATTTGGCATGAACACCACTCCACAAAATGTGATTTTTGGAAGACTGAGAAAAATGGAGTGTGAACTAATGTAATAACAGATTTCAGGATCACAGAACACTGGAACTTAAACAATGCTGGACATACCTAGTCCAGACCCAAGTCTTAAAGTTGAGGAAACTAAGGCTTGTCTTATCCTCCTAAGTAACAAAACAACTGTAAAAACCACAATTCGTGGAGGCTACTTTATCCCTGGTAGAGGGTTTTAGCAAAATATAAATGAAATACACATAGGACAATATAACTTAAAGTACTTTTAGTGGGGCAAGATGGTCTATGAATTCAAGGTATTCATAGAGAGTGTGATAGAGCAGAAAGGGTGATAGATTTGGAGACAGAGACAGAGTTCAATGTCCCATCTTGGCCATGTAGAAACCTGGGCAAGACTCTGGGCAAGTCATGACTGCACTTTAGTGTTTTCATCTATGAAATCAAGGTGATAACATGGGTTCTTTTAAGGATGCAATGAAGCAACGTATGTGAAAGCACATGATAAACTCTCACATTCTATTATCTCATTGAAAAACAACAGTCGCAAAGTTGCATCCAGATGGCCTGCTTAGAGTAAGTCTTTGTGTTCTCTTCCGTTAGTCCCTTCTGCCTAACCACCAAAGTCTAAATCCATTTTTTTGATTCTGGTTCTTTATGTTCCTTTGTCTTCTCTGATCCCATTCTGCTCAAAGAAGAGCAGCCCTTGGCCTCAGCAATGCCCATTTCCAGTCTGGATCCAGAAAATCAGAAACGCAAGTTGATTCCTTCCATTTCTGCCTCCCAGCATCTACACAGAGCCCTGACCTACAGCAGTTCCCTAGTGTTTATCAAGTTGTACTGAAGGGAATAGAATAGAATAGAATAGAATAGAATAGAATAGAATAGAATAGAATAGAATAGAATAGAATAGAATAGAATAGAATAGAATGGGAAGGAATGAAATTGAATTCCTTAAATGCGAATTCCACTCCTTCCCTCCCCAAACTCTGGTCTACCTTAAAGAGAAGACCTAACTAGAGGGTCTTACCTGATGAGACATAGATTTCAAAAAGGTGACTTCTACCTATTGTCAGAAAGTGGGAGAGATTTTTTCTTTCTTTTTTTTTTTTTTTTAATTCTGGGCTCTTCCCAGGTCTACTTTCTACTTTTCTCAACAGAAAATTATCCTCTTTCTTCCAGAAGGAAGTATGTATGGGTCTATGTGGGGGGATGGTGTTGATTTCACACAGAATGTATTTGCAAATTCTCATTATGGGTAAAATTATCAGTATTTCTCTTTGGTAGTTCTGAGGTTTTTCTAAGAACCACGATGAGGTGACTGCTAGAAAAGGCAGACAGTCACTCAAAGTAATCATGTTTTTTTAGTTTGCTTTTATTGTCCAGTCTAGAAACTGTGGCTCTTGCCACATTCCTAACTGTGGGTCTGGGTTGACTCTCCCCAAGAGGAGGTTCTCACTTAAACTGCAGAGATGGTTTTCAGATCCAGTGCACCCCCATACTCCCCACCCCCACCGTGTGTCAGGCAGGGGCTAGATATTTCCTCTACGCTTTCTCACAGAATCCCCCCAATTCGAACTTTCTGGGTTCAAATCCCAGCTCCAACACTTGTTAGGGCTTTTAGGCAAGTTATATCATCAGTTTATCCTTGGTCTCCCTACATGTAAAACGAGGGTAAAGATATACGCCCCACTTTTAGTGTTATTGTGAGTTTTCAATAAGCTAATCCACAAAAACACATAGCCCTGTGCTAAGTAAGAACTCACTGCATGTTACCTATTATTACCATAATGTCCCCTCATTTTACACATGAAGGAAGAATGCCGATGGAGATTAAATGGGAATGTTACTGAGATTGGAACCTAAATTTGACTCCAACGACCTTACTTTTTGCTGCCTTCAGGTACCTTTTTACTTCCATACTCTCTGTTCTTTCTCCTCTGGGACCTTTCCCCCTTGGCAGGCAGCCCATTACTCTTCAGGTGTCACTGATCCTACACTGCCTGCATTAGAATTATGTAAGACTAGCCCCAAATGGACTGAATCAGAATTCTGGAGCCAAGGCCCAGGAATCTGCATTTTCACAAGCAGCCCAGTTGACTGTTTTGCACCTGATCCCACCAGAGGTCAAGAGCCACTGACCCAGACTGACAACTGTAGCACCAGCTACTGCTCAGTCCTCCCCTCTCCATCCTCCCCCAGGAGGTGCCCCAAATCTATCTTGCTGCATCTCCTCCCTCCCTGCACACCCCCATCTGCTTTTTCACTATTAGCAATACAAGGCTGACGCCAGCTCACTGTGTGTACTCTTCATTCCAATCCACTTGGAATAATGGCTTATTGAAATAATGGCTCATTTTGCCTGAGAATCAGGTAGGCTCATCAGAGAAGGTGGTAGGTAGAAAGGGGGAAGGAGGAGAAGAGGGTTAGGCTACATCCCTTCCATGCGCAGGGCCCACCGTGCACAAAGATGCAACAACTAGAAAATTTCAAACTGTACTGGCACCAAGCCTACAAAAATGAGAATACAGCAGAGCAAGCAAGTATCAAAGAGGAGAAACGAAATCAGTATTATTTGTATTAGAGCTTTATCTTATCTCAGAAGCACAGCCGATCCCTTCCAGAGTGGAGGCCAGGTGTCATTTCCATTTGCTTTCAATTAATCCAGCTTTGCAAATATTAGTCAAGCGCTCCTGCCCGCAACCCGTGCGTGCGCCAAAACACTTTTACCAGATGCCTCTCTGAGGCTGCTAAGACTGAATTTGAGAATGTTACCCCAACGCACACAACATTTCTGGTTTTCTTATCATGACAATTCTTTTCTTTGCCCAATTTTCTTCTTAAAAAGTGGATTTAAATCTCTGGTTATGCAAACATCTAAAGATACTCTAATTCCTGAGAGGGCATCACAGGTCTGTACTTGAGTAGCAGTTGTGGAGTGGGGAAGAATGGAAGGAAAACCGTATTAATTATTAAATACAAGATTTTAGAAATCACATACCATTTGGCCCTTTTCATCTCCAAGTGCCTCTATCCCCATTAATGGTGAGGAAAGCCAGGCCTCTCACCATGGCAGATCTGCTTGATTATGTTTTTTTCTAAAGTAGAAAGGGTTTCCATGGCCTGGTTTTAAAAACACACTTCCAATGGGAGTGTTTGCTCCCAATGGGAATGCAGTGGCCCTATCTGCTTTGATTGATTGGCTGCAATTTCTTATTTTCCAAACCAGTCTTGGAACCACTTAACAGAAGACAATATGCAAACACATGTGAATAATCTGCAAATCAGCTATACCACCCAGAATCCTAGGAATGTTTTCATAACAGGACAGAAACCCTGCTCTGAGCTTTATTCTGCCTGCGGGAACTCAGGGCAGGGGACCAGTTCAGGGCCCGAGTGTCAACAGAGCAGTTCCTGAGGTGTCTCACTGTTCACAGGAGGGTGGGTCTGGATTTATCCGCCATATTTTCCATGTTATTGAATTTCTGGAAAAGATAGATGCTACTATTATAACTTATGTCACTCAATGATTCGGATGCGTGTTTTGATTGAGACTTGGAAATCCAGTCATTGCAATCATAGGTGCTGTCCGCCCCGTACTCAGAGCCCAGGAGGGGACAACCAGGTGAGGCATGCCCCACAGCTCCTCTTAGACTCCAGAGAGTCAGTCACCCAATGTCAGAGGCCAAATTATCCTCAGATACCATCTAGTCCAGCTCCTTCATTTTAAAGATGGGCAGACTGAGGCTTAACGGTCCATGTCACTACGATACAGTGAGTGGGTGGCTAGCCAGAGGTAAGAATTTGGACCCCATAAGTCTTGATCCAGGAACTGCCATGTTGCTCTTTAAGAGTTTACAAAGAATAGAGATGATATGAACACATTTTCTGAAGTTGTCATCCTCTTAAAAAGGAGAGAGCCAAAGGGGACACCGGTGACAAAGGCAGCCATGTCTCATAGTGGGGTGGGCAGCAGCGTAGTCTAAGTGCAGGCTCTGAGCTAAGACACAAGATGGATCAGACACTCAGTTACTGTGTGGACTTGGAAGTTTACCTAACCTTGCTAAGCCTCAGCCCTCATCTTTAAAACAGAGGTAATAGTGCCTACCTCGTGGGGTTGTATAAAGATTAAAGGAGATAATGCACAGGTCCTGGCAAGTACAAAATGCTTAATAAATGCCAGCTCTGTTATAACCCCAGTGCAGACATCCAAGGAGCTGAATAAACTGCCAAGGCCTCAGTCCTGGGGGGCCTGTCCTTAAGGCAACTTCCTCTCTGCCAGCTCCTCTCTTCCAGCTTTGGACCCTGGTTGCCCCAACTACCCCCCCCCCTTCCCCTTTGCCAAACAAAAGACAATCATGGCAATTTTAGTACTTGACTCCACAGATTTTTCCAGAGGGGTAACAAGGCACAGAACAGAAATGAAGTTGCAAAAGGACATGGGATAAAGGGTACTGGGAAGGAAATGAAAATGGGAAGGGAAGTACAGCTATGAATAGGATTCCCTCAATCTGTTATCACAATGCTGGATTATGTAATTAAGCCATTCTAAGTATAGGGAATGTGAAATACAATCACCAGCGGGCCAGGCCTCCATACAAGTTACCATGATAGCAAAAATGAATGCCCATCACTTTTCTCTTACCTTGCGTAAGTCATTAGACACCCTGGGTCAGTGTAAGTTTGTTTTTCCACCCCCCACCCCAGGACCATTCAAACCATGTTCCATAAAAGCTGGTTTAAGTGACATTCCAATCACTGACTCTGCTCGGTTACTATACAGTGATAATGCTTGTAAAGACCCTGATTCAAAAAAGACACACCAAGTAATAGTCCATATAATTTTCATGAGAAATACATCTGATCTGAGTCTCTGAAAATGAGCCATACACATGTCTTTTGTGCATATCAACCAGAACACCCTATTTTCTGTCCGTATCAGAAAAATACAATTCACTCTCTCTTAACTCCAGATCTGCAGTTTTCCTTTTGAGTCCCCGTTTATCTTCTTGCAAAATATGTGTCCAAAAGGACAACAGGATACAATTTTCTCAAGACAATATTTGTTTTGCAGAGTGTATCCCTGCTACTGGACACCACCCAGTACTGGGGACCCTGGAGGCCGACAGTCTGAGTTTCGGACATTGTAATTCAAACCCCCAAAGCCCAGTGGATCTTCATGTTGGTTTCAGAGAAGTCATTATCTTAATTTCTTTTTTTTTCTGGACACTGTAGCTGACTACCCTCCCTTTCCCCCTCAACCCCAGAGATAAGAACAAACAGAATGTGTTCTGCCTTCCCTAAGACTGCTGCATCGGCATATATTTTCCACTTAAAGCTTTTAAGTATTTTGACTTACACATTTATGAACACCCCCAGTGGACTGTTAGGGTTTGGTTTAATCCCCAAGAAAACTGGCATTAAAATAGACCTTTTCCCAGCAATAATAATCTCATTTACGATAAATTATTCTATTCTCAGTACCTTTGAGACACATGAGAGCTTTTATGTAATAAAGAAGCCATTTATTTCTGAATATTTTAATGCATGTTTCCATATTTTCCTCATTTTTAATGCAAGGGCCATTGACAGTATTGTAAGAGAATGTCTTTTAAAAGCAAATTTATGGCAAATGTTCCTGTGAAATGGACGGCAGCATGCCTCATTGCAGAGCTGTACTGCTGAAAGGAGCAGGGCAGAGATGTTCTAATTCTCATTTATGTGCATAAAAGAGTAACCTCTACAGAGAAAGACAATGTTATTGGGTAAATTGATAAGATATGGGAGACCTCGATTCAATTTGGGCTCCATCCTTTAGTTTGCTACATGTACTTAGCTATGCTATGTCTCATATGCCACATCTGAAATATATGGAGGAAGGAACTGACGCTGGAGAAGACCATGATGACAATGAGGAAAAGAAAGTTAAGCCAGAGCTTTTCTGTGTTAACTGAAAAAAGAGGCTGTTTTGAAAAGGCAGAGAAGCAAGGAGCAGATAGAATGGCTTTTGCCAGAAGTTTGACTATTTGGATTTTCTCAAGGTTCATTTCAGAACTGATCATTTGGATACTATCTATCGGAAAAGCCACCTGGTGATGGTTCTCGATTAGGAAGATGGTAGCAGAATCTGGAAGGGGGGTGGGGGGGGACAGTGTCAGAATTAAATTATACGTATCCCTGATTCTGTGACTTTAATTTATGCTAAACTCTTGGGGCAGAAAAAAATGTTTGAGAAATCTCCTCAGATGTGTAATTCTGATATGCTGCCTGATTAAAAACCACTGCATTAGTATAAGTATGAGATTTAACCACAATTATATATACTGACAAGAGACAAGAAAATGTGTCCTTGACATGAGCAACAGAGCACTTCTGGGATCAGAAGCCAACTCTAATGGATAGCTTACAGATGTTCTTTGGATAAAATGTCTATACATTTTCTGTACATTAACACTGTTCATTAGTGTTTTCCATTGCCTGTGGGGCTACCTAGCTCAAAGTCAAGCTCTGGACTAAGGAAGTACAAACTCCAAAAGGGCTGGCTGAAGAGTCTGCTGAGCAGATATCTAGTTTTAGTTCTGGACAAATGAGCTTTTTTGGCCTTAGGGATGTCATCTAACACCCTTCCAAGCCCCTGAAAAAAGGAGAACAAATATAACAAGATAAGAAGAAAAGGATAAGTCAATATGAGGATGACTTAATAAAAGTAAAATCTAGAAGGAACGAGTAACGCATGCATTGCCTTCTTACTATGTGCCAGGTACTGTGTTACGTGCTCACACGGTTAGAATAAAGACCTTTCATAAGAAATGTCTAAGGATGCTGAGATCGTGGGGACCAATGGCTTACATCTACTCTGTCTAATATGATAGCCAGTAGCCACGTGTAGCTACTGAGCTCCTGAAATGTGCCCAGGGCAAATTAAGATGTGCTGTAAGTGTCAACTACATACCAGATTTTAAAGGGTTAGTCCATATAAAAAGAATGTAGATTATCTCAGTAATAACTTTACGTTAAATATACATTTGTTGATATGCTATTTTGGATAATACGTTAAATAAAATATTAAAATGATTTCACCTCTTTCTTTTTACCTTGTTAAAATGCATTGCCACTAGAAAACTTAAAATTACATATGTGAGGCTTGCTTTTGTGGCTCTCATTATACCTCTCTTGGGTAGCACTGCTCAGACGGTTGATAAAACTTACCTCGGTCATGTAGAAGGGGAAACGAAGACTTCTGATAACCAAATTCCCAACCAAATTCCTTGGTGTCGTTTGCAGACAGTGCTAGGAGACGGGATCACAAAGAAAGTAGGTTAAAGCGGGTAGCTGGGAGTTGAGAATCCACATTTGGGTGATTGGACAAGAGATCCTGATACAACATATCTACTGAGGGTGTGGGCTCTGGAGACCGACTGCCTGGGTTTGAATCCTGCCTCAGCCACAGACTAACTATATCCAAAGGCACAGTTTCCTCAGTTATAACACTGGTTAATTCTGGTAGCTGCCTCAAAGAGCTATGGGAATTAAAGGAGATGCACGGAAAGTGCTTAGTAAGTATACATGTGCATCCTGCGATAAAAGTTGGCTGTTGTTACAGAAGAGGAATTGTAGGACAAAGCTCTGAAATCTGGCTCCCTATTACCCTCATGGAAGCCTGCCCTTCACAAGTGTGGTGATCATCATGTTTGAGTCTAGGAAATGTAGAAGTACTCAAGAGCAAGCCAGCTTTGCCCTGAAACAGAGAGAAGAGGTGTGAAAGAAAATGCCGCAACTTAGGGCCTTTTTTCTTAGGAGATGAGAGGGTGTTGAGATACTTGAGGACGTCTCCTGGATGCTTCTCAGTGCAAGAAGTTGGGATCAGTTTGACCTCCCTTTGCCCATCGTAAAGAAAGAGACCATTTTCCTGAGTGGGTGAACATCATTCTAGAGAAGAGGTCTCCCCAGGTCCCCAGGGCCTGGCAGAGCATGGTAGGCCACAGTGTACCCAGGAGCCATCTGTATCAGATGCCAGGAGTGCTGGGCCCCCACAAAAGGGTAGAAGCAGGATTGGAGAGTTTCTGCTCGTAGCAGTCAAAGAGTGGTATGGTCACAGAGGCCTCAGAGGGGGAGAAACGTGGGGAGGTTCTGGAGGCTTCTTGAGTAGAAACTCTTTATAATTCACTCAACTCCACTTCCCTGTCTTAGGAGGATGTTTAAAAACTAGCGAGATTTAAGTGTGATTTCCCTAGACTTGGTGCATCTCCTAGGTGTTCCTCTGAAGCTCAGGCCAAGTTGACCACAGGGAGGAAACTTTGTTGTAACCAGTGGAAGCCAGGAGCACTTTAGAATGACAGCACTGGCTGGTTTGTCGCATTATGGAGGAGTCAGGTGGGGGCTCACCTGGGGTTGGAACTAAGGACAAACGGAGTTTGGAGTCAGACCTTGAAAAGTGGTCTCTCCTTCCTATTTCTCCATCAAAATTACATGTTACAGGCAGCCTAGACTCTGAGCAGGAAAAAACAGGCAGGCGCCTGGATTTTACTGGTAAGAATTATAACACCCCATTGAAGAAGAAATTCCCTATCACAACAGGGAGTCTCAAATTAATCAAAGTCTTGGAAGGGCTTCCTGATAAATGAAATGTAATCAATTATGGTAACTTCTTTTGGGAATGTTACATGTCTTGTTCCTTTCTCTTTGTTTACTTTGGATAGCTACTGAGGTCAAGTGCGAAGCTGTTGATCTCACTCCAACAGCTCAGAACACATGAACACATCTGCAGCCTAGGACACTGCACGCAGATGACCAGATGTAAAACGTGGTGCTAAGTGAACCAAACCATTGAGACACAATCTGGCAGTAATCTTTAGCCATTAGAATGTGATATATATTTTTTAAAGTCACATTTTTAAAAGAGATGACAACACAGAATGTTGAAGCAACTTCAATTCTCAGATATTGCTGGTGGAGATGTAAACAAATATGACTACTTTAGAAAACTGTTTGGCAGTATCACCTGAGGTGGAATGTGTAACTGCATTACGCTCCGTATTCACTCCTATGAATGTGCCTAACAGAAATATGTACACATGTGCACCGTGGCACATGCACAAGATTGTTCACAGCCACACTAGTCAAAAAAGCCAAATAGGGACACCTCTTTTGCACAACTTCAATATCCTCTTGGTCTCACCTTTGCTGTCACAACTAATGTCCTGAAGGCTTTGACTTCTTGCAGGTGCAATCAGTCTTGCCTGGGGCCTATCCTACCTACATTTGACTTTTGCATCGCAGCTTCTCTGAGCTGAGATTTCCCCGGAAAACTTATGTATGCGTGACTTAGGAGAACAGGAGAATCTGTGCTGGCGGGACCACCCTTGGCCAGTGGGACGCAGGACCCCACGGACAATGGAAAAATGTTTCCACCTTCTGTTCTCCCTGGTGAACAATTCTAAAATGCATTTCAGCTGGCCCTTTAGAAGACTGACCGCCAGCTAACTGCAGTGGTGGTTAACTTAATAACACATCCGTATATTGGCCTCCCTTCTCCTATTCATATTCTCTGGCCTGCACACCTGCTCCCAGGGCAAACACTTCCAAATGAAGTGTTGGCAGGCAAACCTCTGTCTTGGGATCTCCCTTTGGGGGAACCCAGGCGAAGATAGCTCAATTTGGAAACTACCCAATAGTAGAATGAATAAATAAGTTGTGGTATATTTATAGAAAGAATTGTTGAATTCATCCATTCCAAAACACAGATGGCTCTCACAAATATAATGTTGAATCAAAGAAGCTAGATATAAAAGAATATATACTCTAGATTCCATTTATGTACATTTCAAAACCAGGCAAAACTAAATCACAGTGTTAGAAGTCGGAAGAGTGGTTTCCTTTGGGAAGGAGGAAGGGGGCTGTAGTTGGGAGAGGTTATGAGGGGGTTTCTGGTTATACTGTCAATATTCTCTCTCTTTTTTTTTAAATTTATTGGGGTGACAATTGTTAGTAAAATTACATAGATTTCAGGTGTACAATTCTGTATTACATCATCTATAAATCCCATTGTTCATCACCCAGAGTCAGTTCTCCTTCCATCACCATATATTTGATCCCCCTTACCCTCATCTCCCACCCCCCAACCCCCTTACCCTCTGGTAACCACTAAATCATTGTCTGTGAATATTCTCTTTCCTGAACTGGATACTGTTAAGTGGTGCTCACTTTATGAGAACTTCTTAAGCTGGGCTTTTAGGTTTTGTACATTTGTGTTATACTTGAATTAAAAAAATGTTTTAAAAGAGTTGGAAACCAAAAGACTGTGATGACTGACCTGCTTCCCTTCTTCAACAACAATATGCAAATTTGCATTAGAAAGCGCACATTTATATCCAGTCTGTTGTTAAGAGATGCAAATTCCATTTCCTTCCCTTAGCCAGGGGGCAACATTAATAAGTGAAGATGGCCCAGCAGGACTGTGTTTTTCTAAACAGGCTGAGTTCTCTAGTTCTAGCCAATGATGTGGTAGTAAACTGGCACTTAAAAAAAAAAAAAAAGAAAAAAAAAAGAGAGAGAGAGTACACAAGCAAAAGAGGGAGGGAGGGAAAGATGGAGGGAGAGAGTGGAGAGGAAGGAAAGAGGAGAGGGAGAGAATGGGAGGGTAGGGCAGGGCAGAGAAGAGAAGGGAAGGGAAGGAGAAATAAAAGCCCTAATTTGTAGTTTAGCCAATACCCATGGTGTAAATAATCCCACTATCGCTCATTTCAGGCTCCCAACTATTTACCAAGTGGTCCACATTTCTGGACACTTTATAATTGGCTCCTGTGAGCCAGTCTGAGCCGGCTCCAACACACCACCAGCTCTAGCCAATAGCTGCCATCTGTGAAAATGGTTCCAGTGGGTCCTGATCTTGGAATTTTTCAAAAGAAGCCAGAAATCTGGATTTGTATGTAAAAACTCTTGACTCTTAAATGATATCAACTAGTTCAAATTTTTGAAAAATACTACAAATCAAGGAAAACACACACAAAAACCCCAGAAAACAACCACATCTGCAAATTAGATTCAGCCCACAAAAGGCCAGTTTTTGACCCCTGCTCTACAGACTACATCTTTTAAGGGCAGTCTATCAGCTTCGCTGATGAAGCATGTCCTTGGGATATGTAGACTGGAGGACTTACTGAGTGGCTGTATGATGCAGTGAATGGAGTTCCACCTGGGACCAGAAAAACTGGGCTCCAGTCCCAGCTTTACTACTGAAATTGCTTTAGTTACCTGGGCCTCAGTCTTCCCATCTGTCTTAGAATGGGGAAGGAAAAGTTCTTCCCACATCAGAACTTCTAGGTTTATGTAATGATCATAAAAGTATGTGAGGCTATCCTTTGGGACTGGACCAACTTGACAACATGGCAGGGATAACTCAGTGGGGCCGGGTCACTGGACAGACATTGCAGGTTTGAAGTTCACTGCTTTCTCTTTCCACTGCTCCCATCACTCATCCAAGAGAAAGTAAAGTTTTCCCCGGGCCATCAGTCTCACGGTGTCCATTGGCCTGCTGGGAAAATCCAGTCCTGATGCCCTCAGACTTTTTGTTACAAGAAGCATCAGCTGTTTAAAGTGTCTAACACAGTCTGTGGCACTTTGAGTCAAATCAATGCTAATCACCATCATCATCATTATGATTTATCAAGGCGTCTATTTAGAGGTGCCGGACAGCCAACAGCACAGAGAGTCATTAAAATTTAATCTTATGTCTCTTTGTGTTTTAGTTGGTCTCCATTACATTGTTATTCTAGATATTCAGCCAGAGCTAATATTTCTGCAAGATCCAGACAGGTCTGGACGTGGCTATTCTGATCTAATCCAAATTTGTGAGCTCAGGAATGCTCATAGAGAGATTCTGCTGTGTGTTCTGTTGGAGAAAATTCACAAACCAGGTGGTAAAAGATTCAAACTTTGAATATCTGAGGAGGCAGCTGGGTAGCTTAATCTGTGCTATTAATTTATTTGAAAATAATGCATTTATAAATTCCCTAAAGACAGGATCAGTAACAATGTCAGAACTTGAGATAAAGAGAAAAATCAGTCATGCAGATCCTGTTTTCATTTAAAATTTTGATATTTCATTCTTCAAAGACGTTTTTTCATTAATTTTGATTTTTAAAATCATTGCATTAAAGTATTATCTTGACCACTGCACTTTTCGACACCCTTTTAAATGTTGTCCTTCTTTTCCCAGTCCCAGCCCTGTTCACGGCCGTGTCAATACCCCAAGCCAACAGCCATTTAGCAGATTTTTTAAAATGTTTTTGAGAATTTCTAGTTAAATTTAGTCAAGAATGTGACTCAAGTTTCCTCACTTAATGAGGCAGGTTTTTGTGGAGAAAGCACTGAACTAGGAGTCAAAATAACTGGTTCTGTTTTTAAACTGGGTGTACTAAATCACTCGAGTACATTTCTAGACGTCTCTGAGACTCTGCTCCTTTGACTTTAACATCAGGGTAAACACATGCACACTTTTTTTTTTTGCAAGGTTGGAATACCTAAATGCTTATTAAAATATTCATTTTGACTGCTGAGTTTTTTGGCATCCCTTTTATGAGCAAGGAATATGAGTAAGGGTTCCGGGTTGCAAACAGCAGAATTCACTGCAGCTACCTCAATTGTATTCACTGGACTCTATTGGCTATTACGAAGAATATCTGGGGGGCTAGAGGATTAGGCTTGGAGGTACTCAGCAAGGACCAACACTCTAATTATTGTTCCAGAAGAAACTCTGCTGTTACAGCATTGCGGGAACGGCTGCTGGGACCACTGGGACCACCACAACCTCTACCTCTGCAGACCGAATGTCTGTCAGCTTTGTCAGAAGACTTCCACTCAACACCCCTGACTCTGAAAACTCTTCTCCTAATCAAAGTCTTACATGGGTGCATCTGAGGAGGCCAGTCCCATGCCTCTCGCCCGTTGCAAAAAAAAAAAAAAAAAAAAAAAAAGGGAAAATGAACTGCTGGCTCCTTCCTGGGGAAATGGGATCATAAATCTGAACATTTTCAAACTGAAGAAGGGTCCTGGAAAGTGCTGGGCAGCCAATGGCATGACACAGCAAAGATGGATGTCCAGCAAGAGGTAGCAGGCAGCATTCCCATGCAAACAGAGGCAAGGGACTAACTGTACACTGGAACATCACCTCCGTCTTCCCTGTCGCCGCACTCACACTTGAAGCCATCCTTTTTCCCTGCCCCTCCTGGAAGCCAAAGTGTTTATGAAAACTCAGACTGAGATGCTCTCTCCTGATGTCCCATCATTCACTTACACCCTTAGATTTCCCCACTTCCTTGCCGTAATCTGGTAATAACGTGATTGCCCTGCCCCACGGGATGCTCTGTGGGTTAATTAAGTCTGCAAATGCTTGGGAAATGCATCTGCTAAGGCCTTCCTCCAACTGTCATCACGGTCAGCTTACAGACACTCTCTCAAGCAGCAAAATATTTTCAAGTTCTAAATCCTGGCCCTCGCCCATCCCTTTATTTCCACTTACCTAGCCTGGCAGGATTCTCTGTATAGGATTCACAAAATCAAAACGAATGTCCTGTCTCCTTTTTATAGATTCCTAGGGGCCCTCGGCCCCAGCACAAGGAGGTGTGCTGTGAAATGAAACAGTGAGTTCCCCGGAGTGTTTCCTCCTCAGAGCAAGTCTGACTTAAGCTCTCTGAAGTTTTTTGTCTTCTCGGCTTCTGAGAGCACAGTGCTGGACAGAGAGGTGAGGGCTTTCCATTGGCAAAGCCATTTATCTTAATTAAGATGGACTTCTTGGGCCCTGCTCTAGTTTGAAATTTGTGGCGGTTTCGTGTGTGTGTGTGTGTGTGTCTGTGTGTAGTTGCTTTGCTCCCTTTTTATATTGTGAATTGATAGATGTTAGGGACGAACACTCACTCTGCCTTCCTCTCCAACAATGAATAAAAAAAAAAAAAAAAAAGGAAAAGGAGTTAATGAATGTGTTTTTTAAATAATTTCCATTTTTTTATGCAATAATCTTTCTTTGCTTCTTCCTTCCTTTTATAATAAATTAGTTGGTTTTTCCACAGAAACAGTGTAATAAGTGGTGATTATATCTTAAGGGTAACATCACGAATGCCTATTTAATTAGTAATACTGGTGAAAACTGTTTATTGCAAAGGAAAGAGCGAAGAAAACCTTCTTTTAATACTAATACTTAAACAAAACATAATACAAGAATAATAATCCCTAGACAAAGAGGAAGAACTTATTTTGGAACAATTCTATAACTTGAATGAGGCCAGAAATCAAAGAATAGCAGATTACTTTGGAGAGGGGGAGGAGGCAATAGAAACATCTTATGGGGTGCTTAAAGGACCCTGCAGACAGGAAGTTCTAGCAAACCAGAGGATGCCAACATTGGTTCTTAGCTTAATCTCATTTCATTCCAAACACCAGGGTAGTTCAATCAGTATATCTATTCTTAGGTTTATGAGACTTAGTAGAGCTTGTCTTTTGGCTCACAAATGAAACCAAGAAAGGAGAAGGAAAAACACAGTTCAGTGTAATAGACAAGAGTTGGAAGAAAGTGGGGAAAAGATTAAAGTGCATGTCTCACCACAGATGAGAAAGAAATTTGCTGGCATGGGACTAACAGAAGTAGGCGAGTTATTCCTCCTGAACCTATGGGCTCCTCCTAGTCAGCAGGGGGCCTGCTCACGTAAGGCCTTAGAGAACACGGGGACAATGATGTGCTGCTGGCTTACATCCTGCAAAGGATCCCTCCGGCTGCCGTCTTTTTCAGGGGTCAAGAGTGGAAAGTGCGCAATGGACTGGAGAGAAACAGAGGAAGTGGTGAAAAGCGGTCATATTCTGGATGTATCTGGAAGGTAGAACCATCAAATTAGCTGATGGTTGGTGGTGCCTTTAGCCACGTGGATTGGTTAACTATGGAAGAATAGAAAGTGAAGTAAGGAGGAAGCTCTTTGGCTGGGGTGCATGGAACATGTGGACATTGGGAGTTCTTAATTCAGGCCTATTGTCCAGCTGTAGCAGGTGGACAGAGGGAGCTTCAGGGTTCTAACCTGGACTCATCCACTGGCACGATGGGAGAGAAGACTCATCACTCTAGGTTTTCATTCAACAAATATATATTGCATGCCTGCTGTGTACCAGGCGCAACGCTGAGTCCTGGACATAGAGACAGCGGTGAACAAGGTTCCTGAGCTCATGGAGATTACAGCCTAACTACCAGACTGCTTTAAGCGTTTGAGTATAAAATTTTCCTATGTATCTTGTACTTTCTCACTTCTGTGCAATTTTTCTCATGGCTTTTCCTCTTGTTGAAATGCTTTCCTCTCTCTGAAGTCTATTTTCACCTACCAAAGCGCTCGCAAGATCAGCTCCTAGGCTGCTTTCTTCATGAGACCTCCTTCATTTCCTACCTTCCATTTCAAAGCCCTTTTTGATACCGTTCCTATAAGGCTCATTATTCTAGCATGTGCATTTTACATACCCGACTTACCTCTCTGACTAACCTAAATGCCTTGAGCATAAGGCTTGCCACTCATCTTAACACTGGCCACAGCACTGAGCACACACTTGACAGTCAGGAAGTCACCAAAGAAAGAACAAATACATTTTTTTTGTAAGGGAGAGAGCACCGAGATAGAAGTGCAAAGGGCCGAGGGCTTATGCAGTTTGATAGTGGGTAGAAGAAAAGCGACGGCAGAGGGAAAGCCCGAGAAGGAACAGCTGTGGAAAGAAGAGGCAGAAGGAAACAGTGTGAAGGAAGGGAAGGGAGGCAACAAACCAACAGAGCGGTAACTAAGGTGAGTCTCCGCAGGATGGGGCTGCTGGATATCAATGACAGAACCGTGGGTGTGGGACAGAGCCAACGTGTGGGAGGCTAACAAACGGGTGAAGTGAATGTGACCGTGACCAGGTCGCAGTAACGCTCTCTGTATTACTATTAATATTTATCTGTGGGGGTTGTTAATTGCCATTCACTACATCGCGATTCCTCAAGGTTCAGCGCAGGACACAGAAGCTACTCTAGGCACTTTGGACTGGAAACGCTGCAGGAGCAGAAGTCAGGGAGCTGCCAACGGGCTTTTGGTTTTGAGATCAAACCACTCGTCGCATCCAGAGAACAGGCTGCTGCGGCTGCTGCTGCTGCTGCGATGACCGCAGCTGCTGCCCCCACCGCCTCACCCTGTGAAGCTGGCACCTGGAGGCCAGCTGTTGCCACACTCAGGTCTGCTGGACAGGACTCGTCGGCCACCACCATGGAGGACAGACTCTGCTTCACGTCTGCCGTCCACCTCTCAGGCAAGGGCAGCTCCTGGGAAGACTCTCCTTCTCACGCAGAAGTTCTAGCTGCAAGGAAGCCTTGGGAGAGTCGTTTGCAACCTTCCAACCCCTCCACATAAAAAGAGAGCAAAACGGGGGTGGAGCGTGCTCACTCATACATGTACCACAGAATCCTAAGCTGAGAGGTGAGAGCGCTGCCAGGTGACCAGCCCCTTGAGTTGGAAGGTAGATGCACTGGGGCTGCCAACACAGATGTTCTCCAGGAAGCCTTTCCCATCTCCCACTGCCAGCGGCAGAATTCATGTCTCCCTCCGGTGTGGGTCCCCAGCTTTTTTCTTTCCTTACTGATTCCATTCTCCTGCATTGTATTGTGAAATAGGGACGTGAGGTTCCTCCAGATCACACGTTGCCCACAACATGTAAAGGTGTGTGTCTTAGTCCATTCATGTGGTAAAAATACCACCAACTGGGTGGCTTCTAAACAACAGAAACTTATTTCTCACAGTTCGGGAGCCCAGGTAGGCCAAGGCCGGACGCTGGCAGATCTGATGTCTGATAGAGCCCGCTTGCCGACTGACAGCTGTCTTCTCGCTGGGTCCTCACATGGAGGAAGGGACAAGGGCACTCTCTGGGGTTGCTTTGATAAGGGCACTAATTTCATTAATGAGGGTTCTGCCCTCATGACCTAATCATCTGCCAAGAGACTCACGTCCTAATACTATTACTTTGGGGTTAAGTTTTAACATATGAATTGTGGGGGGACACGCTCCCTTACACCATAGCAGCTTGGAATAGAGTTTAGTCATACAAAGTGTTCTGTTATCATTCTTATTATTGTCTCAATTTATCTCATTCCTATTAGGCTGGTAATTGCGGTTTAAAAGGTTAAAAATAATTGCAAAAACCGCAATTACTTTTGCACCAACCTAATAACTCCTAGCTGTTCTGTGGGTGCTTGATCACGGCTTTAAACCAATGAGTGGATTTCCAATGCTCTGTCTTCATAAACTAACTCCTACGCTCAGCTCCCTTCCCCCACCCTCCAATACTCGCACGCACATTGTCTCTCTCTCCCTTTCTCTCTCTCTCTCTCTCAAGACCTCCCTCGCTCGCATCATTCCGCCTACCCCCACGTGCGTGTTTTTTGGGAAAATAACAGGGAGCACTACTTTACAAAAAAAGTGAGGACATCTGTTTTAATGAAATAAGATGCTCAATTTTCCTTGAGTGACCAAAAAGTTATCAGACCACACTGACCCCAGGGAATGACTGATTCTGAGTCTAAGTTGCCAGGGGTTGACTGTTTGTTGAGTAGGATTTGCAATCACACAGCTGTTCCTTACGCTGCATTTTGGGGACATATTGCTAAAGATTAATGAAGCGTTATTGAGATCAACATCCACTCCCTTACCCCACCACAGAAGACCGTGATCTCGCTGCCAATATTTCTCAAATTAGTTTGTGACTGAGTTGCTACAACACATTTGTATAAAGCCGAATAGTGTTTACTGAAAACTATGTGAAAACTTTATACTCTGAAGCTCAGTTATAGTCAACAGACATTCTTTTCTTTAGCTTCCTGTGTGGCAGCCTTACACAGTCTTCCATATGGTAAGGAAAGCAGAGAGAAGCCTGCGGAAATCAGAAGCCAGGTCTCCCGTTGGGTAATTGGGTATTGGTACCAGGACCTTTGCACAGCTGCTCTCACAAGAGAAACAGCGTGGTGTTTTGTGCATTTCAAGTGCTTCAAAGGTATTTTCTTAGGGTTATGGGACACAATGACAATATCCTGACAGCTGGATTTGTAGGCAAAGTCCAGACATTTTGATTATTATCTCTCTGACTGAGGTGTCTGCTTTGCTAGCTGGAAGTGAGCATCTGCTGCATTTGAGGACTCTTGACGTCTACTCCTTCAAATGAGAGTATCTAGATCAAAGGCAAGTCTCTGAGAAGGACTGCTTATACAGCAGGCATTGTCCTTCGAGAAGAGACTGTCTCCTATGAGTGGGGAAGGACGCCCACGGCCATCACAGGACAGGCAGGAGTGAGGTCCAGCAGGTCCCTGGGATTCTCCCTCATTTTTCCCGTGGCAGCGCCCGTCATTTGTCCTTGTGGGTCAATGCAAATGCCTGAGAAGGAGTCAGCTGGCCTCTTCTTGCCAGCTTGTCTCTGCCTGAGTTTTAATGTTCTTCCAGGGCCTTTTAGCAGCAGACATTCATCCCCTTGGCTGAAAAGGAGCATGGCTCCAGGGGAGCCGTGTGGGATCAGTGCCAAGGACACTAAGGAGTGTACAGCATGAAAGAGAACTCAGTCCCATGGCAACCCACCAAGATGTCCCTGCTCTGGGCTGGCCTGTCTCACAGAACTCACTTCTTTACCATGGCCTTGAATTATTCATCAGCTCTTGCAGAGAAACAAAAGGCAGAGTCATTGCATCGTCTCCAGAACTGACTGTCCTAATCTTTGACCTCAGGGAATTTTAAAATTCACCCTAGCCATCCTGAACGCTCCCAGGCACTCTGGGAAGGGACAGCAAAGTGCCCCTTCCCCTTCCAGACTGGCCAGTCCTGCTGCGTGGGTGTCTCTGCCTACGTGGTCCTCCAGGCTGCTCTTTGTTCCTCTTCTCACTGATCATTAGAAGGACAGGCAGGGCCATAGGCCTCCCCTTGGAAGACCTTAACATCTTGATAGGCACCAGGGTTGGGACAAATGCCCTGCCTTGACAGGCCACACAACGCTTCCCTTCAGAGAAGCTCCACCATCCTGGTCCTGGACCACCCTGCTTCCCGAAGCACAGAAGAAGGAGAAACAAAAGGGACTTTGTCCCCATCACCACTGAACTTACCCTTGTACTAACCCCACCCCCTTCATTTCAACCCAAGTCCTTGATTCGTACTTTACCAAAGAAATCGAGTCCACCAGGCAGAAGCTGCTTTCCTCCTTCTGCCCTTTAACATACCCAAAGAGGCACCCACCATCTTCACCCCATCACCTCTTCCTTTTCTGACTTGAAGGAATCTTCCCTCTTAAAATACTACCGCCTCTAGCTATGACTTTTGCCTCAAAGCCCTGCCCTTCACTAATGCCCTGTTCACTTGTGTTCAGTCTGCTCTTACAGACAGGCAGCACGGTGTGCTAATTAGGGAGCCGGAGGACAGGGGCTCAGCACTGGCTGCCACCTCCCCACTGTGTAACCAGAGGCTGTTGCACTGCCCTCAGCAATTGTCTGGGTTTCTGACAGACACAGAAACCCCTGGCGATCAGAGGGTACAGCAATCCCTGTCAACCTCACCAACAGGTGCATGTTACCATGGCAACAAGTCTTGGATCAAATTCCGCTAAAGGTGCAAACATCTATTGGCAAGCAGACACAAAACTGCTGGCCCAAATCTGTTTTTGTAAGCTTGGCTTGGCCCTGCTCTATGCTCAAAAACTCCAACAAGGTCCTCGCATGGAAGACTCACTTCAACATAAACAGAACAATAATCTGACAGCAGAACCAGACAGAAAGCTTGGGGAGAGAAGGTTGGGGGACAGGACCACCTCTAGCGTGTGGCTTCCTGATTAGCAGACTTCAACTGCTAACTAGCTACCCAGGGGGACCAAAGTTAAATATCTTAAAGTAAATCGTCACACAAACAGGATAACAGTAAATGACTTCTCTCTGTGCCTCAGTTTCCTCATTCTGGCAAATGGCAAGAATAATGATAATAATGATATCTACCTTATAAGGGGTGTTGGGAATATTAAATGAGTTAATACCTATAAAACATTTAAAATGGAGCTAAGCACATAGTAAGTACTCAATAAATTTGTTATTATTACATTCTCTGAACTCACTCATTCCCATTAACCTACAGAATTCTTACTTAGACCTTGCCTTTCCATCAGCTTATACCCTCTTCCCTGCTAAACTTCTTCAAAAACTAACCTTCACTGTATGTCCCTACTCAATCAACTCTAAATCAATTTTCCACTTGATTCTACCTTTTCATCATAGGTTGCTTATTTAATTCCTCCAACATTTGTTACACTCCTAATAAATGTATGGGGCTTCCTGTGCTAGGTTCAGGGGTGAGGGGATTTCAAGACACATATTTGACAATATGTAACTACTTAAGTAGCTCATGATAGACTTAGAGGAAAGAATGCGTAACTGCAAATCCCCTGAAGGCCAGGGCCTCCTGTTCTGACAATGTGATTTTAAAGGAGGGGTAAGGCTAGTCCTTTGTCACATATGGAAATGACTCACTACCCGCAGTAGAACACACATCAACATCTTACTATTCCTAAGAGTCGTGAGGTTCTAAAAGTAGGGGGGATCGAACAGTGCAGGATTCTCTCAATTCGACAGTGTTTTATGTTTGACATAAAATACTTTTCCACATCTTAAGATCCAACGAAAAGCAAAATTCCATCCAAGGACCAGAGTGGAGGTCACAATTTTCCCTGAGCAGCAGTAGAATTAGTGATTGTCTAACTTGAATGTAAAAACCATGCAGAGGGACACGACTTGAGTGTTTTGACATCAAGGCAACAGGTGAGAGTCTAGTCAGTGTCTGGCCCAAATTTCGGCTGGCTGTGCCACCCCTAGCAAGCTGAGAAAGCACCCCTAAAATTCTATGAGAAGGTCATTCCCGGAATATGGTTGGATGATCTAAATCATTCTCTAATTTGTCTGATTTCAGAAAGACTTAAAACGGCATAGTTATGTTTAAGAGTATCAAAACAATAGTACCAATATTTTGCCTTACAAATCTGTGCACATTCGGTATTTTAGATATGTGAACATTTAGGATAATTTGGCATATTAAAGTTATAAATAGGTCAGTGTTGGAATTTCAAGTTAAAATTTAATTAACGAAGCAAGGCTTTTGATTTTAAGGAGAAGTCTCACTAAGTTTTATATAGTATTGAAATATCTAAGAAAAATTAAGCTTCGCCATACTTATAAGATTGTGACTTATTCATTCTTTAAGAGGTTATTTGTATACTCAGGATGTTTTAAGTCAGGCAAATGAGTTACTTAAAAAGGGAATTAAGTGTATTAAATTTGTACATGCAGTTTAAAATGTGTAAAGTAGTTTAACTGGATTTATAAGTGACAGAACGTATTAATCTAAGATTTTCAAAAATGATTTTTCAAATTTGCTAGATTTATAAATCTTAATCTATTTTTAAGTAGAATTTAAGATTAAGAACTTGAGTTTTAAATGTGTAGCTTGATGATTTAAACCCTAAAGAAAAAATAACAAACACAAAAACTAACCCCCTTGAATGATTTTTCTTTCTTTGCACAAAAACTGCCCTTAAGTCATTAAAGCACTTAAACAATTACTTTATACTCACCTAGCCTTTGCCCTGTAAAGCCTCATAATATTATCTTGGCTATAAGTCTCATCTCTCTAACAAGCTCACTCATGACATAGACTGGGTCACTTTTTTCTGATGTATCCCCCAGGAGACCAGGCACATGGTAAATACTCAGTAAATTCTTTTCTCACCTGGCTGTGTGACTTTAGACAAGTTACTGCACCTCTCTGAGCCTCTGGTATCTAAAAAGGATGGGTTGGACCATCCTGCTAGAAGGTGGTCTCCATGAGAGTGGGGCCTGTGTCTGTCTTGTCACTGCATGCCCAGAGCCCAGACCTGCATGGGACACAAGGCAATTACTCATCAAACACTGTTGAATACATGGGCAAATGAACTAGATAATTCTAAAGCTCCTCTTATGTGTGCCCCAACTGTTATGTCCCACAATGTACCTGAAAGGGCCATGGGAACAGTCTATTAATACAAAGAAGGTCATCTTAGTCACAGCAAAATAAGGGTCGCAATTGGATTCTAAAACAGACCTTGACTGTTCCCATCCGGTCACCTTTCAGTCCAAACTGAGTCTGCTGCAGAAGAGTCTGCCTTGCTCTGCTGCTTCAATCTCATTTGCTCCTGTCCCAAACTGACCTGCTTCTGGCTCCATCCAGAAAAACCTAACATCCTTCAGGGAGGAGCACAAACCAACCCTACTTTGCCAATCTGGCTAATATTCCCGGCCTCCTGGAGTGTTGTTTTGCTGCATTCTCATACTGAAAGACCCCCTCCTCCCCATGGGTGGTAGAAAGGGAGGCCTGAGTGAGGTAAAGGGGGCAGGTAAGCTGATGCCCCAAATACTGGAGGGAAAGAAGCAATTGTATGTTTCACTGCTGTGGCCAGTGGTTAATCACAAAGTGACCTAGGCAGTGCCGTGTGTACAGTTTTCTTCCCGATTCTGCCTCACACTCTGTGTGATCTTTAGCAATCGATCCCCTCTCTTTGGGACCTCTTACCCAATCTACAAAACAGGTGCTGAAATATAAGTGCCAAGGCAACGATTCTCACACATGTTGGTCTCAAGTCTCTTTAGCACTCTTAAAAATTACTGAAAGCCCCAATGAGCTTTTGCTATATCTATCAGTTATATGTATGGATGTTTACTGTAATAGAAATTAAAACTGGGAAATCTTAAAACTTGAGAATTCAAAAACACACATTCTGTTTGCCATCAGAGCAAAGATGTCATCATATGTCACGAGGCTTCTGGAAAATTCCACAATGTACTTGAAGGAAACCAGAATATGTCACCTCAAAATATGCCTCTTTGAGTTAAAAATTATTTTGAGCTGAAGGCAATTAAGAAGCAGTAAATAGAAAAAAACCTCCTCCCTTCTCTTCCCCCACCTACGGGAAGGATATAAATCTCCTTTTACTGCAGATGGATTCATCAGCCCAGAGACAGGGCTCTGGAAACAAATGTTAAACTCACTCTTTTCTTTTTTAGATACTTCTTCACCATTCCCACTCCTAGCCCAAACTTCTTTGTCCTATCAATTCTTTGCAAATTCACTGTTTCTTTGTTTGAAAGGTATAAAAGCTTCCAGCTCTTGTCACTTCTTCCTGCTTTATTCTCCTGTCAAGGCTTCCATGTAGTTGTAAAAATGCAGTATAAATATGTAGGCTTTTCACCTGTTAATTTGTCTTTGTCAGTTTAATTTTCAGACCCAACCAGGAACCCTAAGAGGGCGGAGGAAAACTTTTTCTTCTCCTACACACTCATGAGAAAATAAACATTAAAAGAAAAAAACAAAAAAAGGTCTAAAGATCATTAGGGAAATCGTTTTGACCTCACGGACCTCACACCCGACCTTGAAGACTACGGTGATACCCTCCCATCATAAAGGCAACATTAGGTTTAGTTAAGGAAAAGCAAACTGAGAAGGTTATTATTTTAACTTTAAACTGGAGATGCCGCTTCACACTCTCAGCCTTTCTCTCCGGCCTTCTGCGCTGTGAGGACCACAGGCTGTGGCTGCCTCAGAACTCCCTTCATTTCCACTTGCCAACAGGGCGTCTCAGCAGGCCTCACATAGTCCCTCCCACCTGCACTGTTCCCGCCAGGCCAGCCCCAGAGTCAACACTCCAGGACACAGCCTGTCCTTGTGAGAACTGGGCACACCATACAGAACAACTGGAGCCGCGGAGAAACTGGCTTCTAAAGGGATTAGCTTTTCCTTAAACCCTGAGAACCCAGTGTAGCTTCTGCCCAAACAGCCTTTGCTGGCAAACAGCTTAAGCAAGTGATGACTCTCTGAAGAGCTACAGGAGAGGAGGGTGAAATGGATCCGCAGTGAGCACCAGCAGAGGGTAAACGAGGTCAAGGAGAGTGGCGAGCCATCGCCACTAACAGGGGGATGGAGAACCCCATCTCTGCCTGGGAGCTGAGCCTGAGCAAGCCTAAATCCTATACTCTGAGTCTTCCAGGGCTCTAGGAGATAATCTGCACGGTCCATCACGCCTTTTTAAGTACCACATCTCCTCCCTTAAATGGCAGCTTCATCAGATGGTAGCATTACAGGAAGTCTGATTAGCTACTCCACTGCCATGTCCCACTTCACCACCTGTTTCTCTTGCACAGTTGAGACCATCACAGAATGAACTGCAGGGCACACTACAGTCAGAATACACCAGTGTAGTCCCTCATCACTCCAGTTCACACCTGAGCAAACACTCTGGAGAGTGAAGCGTTCCAACTCAGCGTCCCCCTGCTTTATATTCTCTTGGAAAGCCAGTCAAGACAACCTTACAGCAAGGCAGAGACAGCCCAGAAAAGACTAGGTGCCCAACCCCACCTCCGGGCAAATCTCGAGTGGGCTGACACCTCTTCCCCCACCCCCTTCCCTTTCTGCATTCATTTCCGACTTCATAGGGCAGAGGTCTACAAAATCCTTTGTTCTGGGATCTCCTGACATCTTTGGAAAAACTATGTATCCTCTTCACACATTTTTAAGTTAACATAAAATTTGTCTTACAAGTTTAACTAATTGGGAAATATATAATTTCTGACACACTGACTTTTAAATTATTAAATCATTTGATTAAATGTGTTAAATACCCACGTTCATCTATTCCAAAAGCACATGAAGAAGCTCTTTAACAGCCAGAAATTTCCCATCATTTATTATTCCTCCTTGCACTCATATTTCCATGTACATGGGCATTGTGATTTATTGTGATTACTATTAATTCAAAATTGAAAAAGTTAACATTTTTTGTCACCATAAGACTCTACATGTTAATCAATATTCTAGGTTGATTTACCATTACAATTTATATCAGTACATAATTGGGTGAAATAAAATAATTACAACATAAAATTTTATAGTCATCATTACACAAAGAAAAGGAAACTATCTTTTTTTAAAAAAATATTATCTATCATGGATGAATATTGCTTATTGCTAAAATAAGACAGTATTTTGTTGAAATTACCAGCACTAAATGTGCGGAAAAGTTGAGGCAAGTAGAAGACTTTCCCCCACATTTACGAAATGAATATGGGCTTATAACACACAACAATCTTTTGTCAAAAGCTAGAAGAAATTGTTCCTTTATGAGTTTGAGTAAATGTTTAAGAAAATTCTCCATATAATATAATCTGAAACTATAATCTTAATCTCTCACCTGCCCCTACTTGAAATCAATGCAAAATATATACTTGTGATGCAGACATCAATATTTCAAGCTGACCCTTTCTTTGGCACCTTGAGGATTTTCCTCAGGGAGGCAGAGCCTCAGAGTGAGGCAGCCCGCATGTCAGGTAGACCTTCCTGCCAGGGGGGCCACTGCAAAAGGGAAGATGGGTAATGAGAACTAGCCCAGGAAGTGCCTCAGAGGGATCAGTTTTAGGAAAGAGCACCACATACAGGACCTAGACTCTGGAAACTGATTCCATTAAAATGACCCACGCCTGTGTGCTCCTTGATGGCACTTTGTGTGCCTCTAACCCTCGGCCCATCATCCACCCCTTGACTGCTCCTGCCCCAATATCCATTTCCTTCATGCCAAAGACCTAAGGTCCCCATTTCCACAGGCCAGTGAGAGCTGTCTTCCTTCAAGTTCTACTCATTTCTTCTTCCTGTCTCCCAAGCCTCAGTCTTCCAGACACAGTTCTCATTCCCAGGGACCTCTGGTCTTGGTTTCGGATTGTCACAAAGTAAAGTGCGCATGAGATGTGATGAGCTGAGATAATCCCGGTATATTATTTGCAATCCAAAGGCAGACAATTTTTAAAGGCCTTGCCTGTGGTTGGTGAAGTAGGTTGAGGACATGCCTACCTTCTTTCCTTCTATATTCTTTGTTCATTCTTTCCCTCCACCTGGAGCCTCTTCAGTATATCAGGGGTTCTATACCCAACAAGCTACAATGCCTAAGGTACCAACCAGAAACACCCCCTCGAATATAACCTCAGTTTGCTGGGCAGAGTTAGCCCTGGGCGCCTAGCTCAGAAGGCTCTCCAAAGCCCAATTTCTAGGTGGAGCGACATAGGATGAGGGATGGGGCTTCTCAACTATGGTCATGATATAAGCATAGAATTGAGGGCGCTGGATCCCTCAGCAGGTGAGCAGCTCACGTATCAAAACCGAGGAACCCAGCTGGGGTTCACCTCTCTCCTGCCAGAGTAGAGCAGCAGAATGAGAGTTGGAAAGAGGAAAGGAAGAGGGTGGTGACTGCTCAATGTTGAGTTCTACTTTCCACGGCAAAGGGAGAAGGAAAGAGACTGGCCTTAAGCCATATCTCGAAGCAAAATAAGCTTTCCTTGGCATCCTCTCGCTTTCTTTGCCAAAATCTTCCCCCTGCGCGTCCCATACTGTTTCTTCCCTTCCCTGCCCCAGCTCCCTGTGCAGATATTTTTAGGCTGGGGGCGTCCCGCCTGGCAACCAGAGAAGAGGAACGCCCAAGCACCTGGATCCCCTGCGGTTTCTTTGACTCAGAAATCCTGGGGTTCCTCCTTCTTCAAGCCTCAGCCTGACAAGTCAAGAAGTGTCAAGAACTTTCTGGAACTGGAGCCATTGGATCTGAATGAGTGATCTGTTGAATACTTTTGTAGCCATCAAAGAACTAATTTATTTATAATTGTGTCAAGTTGTCGTTTACAGCCTGCCTAATAAAACCATTAGCCATGTTACAGCATACTATATTTAAAAAAAATACTTAATGATGTCTGCGGAGTGACAAGATGTTACTATGTATTGAATGTGATGTCAGCATTATCCGGATTTTACATCTGAGAAATAAGCAGTTTGCCCAAATTCACACAGTCGCTATCTAACAGAGAGGAAATGTGAACTAGGGTGTTTCTTTTATCCGATTCCAAGACCACGCTTGTTTATGGCTCCACACTGCCTCCTAACTTCCTAGCCTAGGCGCTCAACAATCTGGCCCTCTCCCACCTTTCATGCCTTCTTTTCCTTCTACCCCTTCTTATGGGGTAAGAGCCAAAATACATACCAGTCAACATGGCTGCCCCCAACAGACCTACTGCAAAGGCCCAAAGTTCAGCCCTGCACATGCCCATGCATGTCTGCCATCCTATGTGGGTCCATGCTGTCCTCACTCCCCGGGCCCTTTATTACCTTCTCCTTTATGTGCCTATTGCTTCCCACTACGGCAGGACGGGGTTCTCAATGACCAAACCCTCTCTCTTAGAGCTGTTTGCTATCAAGGTAGGATATAAAAGTAGATAATGTAGCTGATGCTTGGAAAAAAGACAGAATCTCTATTCGCATGATAACACACTGGGGTAATGCTATTTGTCCACAATAGCGAGAGCAAGTTGGAGATTTCATTTTTTTTTGTATTTGGTCAGATGATTGTTGAGTGACAAAGTGATGCATTCTGAAGCTCAACCAGGAAAGACAAGTAGCTATCATAATAGAAAGGCACAAGGTGAGGGTAAAAGACAGAGAAGAACCTGGGGAAGGAGTCCAGAGGGCAGGGTTGCACCTGAGCAAGCCAGAGGGGGCTTATCGTGGACTGAGAGTTCTCTCCAGGGCAAAGTCCAGGGCTGCTTTGAGCCGCTGTCAGGTTGCCTGTTTGTGCTTGGTCAACCCACAGCACATTTTTCTTTCTACTAATGGAGTTTTTTCCACCCCAACAGTTAAAAGGGAAACTAAAATGTTACATACGAACATGCATGTCTGTGTTTCTTGCCTATAAGGCTGAAAGCTAAGGCTAAGGGCAGATTCCTATCCTGAGCCATCTGGACTCTCCCACAGTACCTGGCATTGTGCCTTGTAGGTAGCAAGCACTTGATACATATTACACATTTGTAAATAAATGGACAGTTTTTCCCCTTTTATGAAACAGATTATTGCATCTTGATTATCAGGCACCATCCTCCAATTTGTCATATACTTAATGTATCCCTGATATATAGTTTCAAGCCACATGTAACAATTTTCAGGAATACACACTTTGATAACTCTGAGTTACCTATAAAGCAGGTCTGTGGCAATCAAAACACAAAATGAAAACATCCGAAGTCCCAAATGTTCTTCTCCTAGTGTTATAATGTTTGTTTACCAACTGGAAGAACATGAAAGCTAATTGTGTAAAGAAACACTTGATACCTTCGTGAGCAAATTAGACACTCTGGATTACCAAAAACAGGATATTTGGGAGTATGCTGGGATTCTTAAATTGAGATAAGACAATATGGAAGACTAGATAGGTAGGCAGTGCTGGCCACCGATAAAATGTAAGGTCCTATGCTTGCTTTCCATAAACTTGTAATTTCTTTGGGTTGACTATACATATAGAAATGATAACTTAAAAGACCCATCTTGGTGTCTCAGTTCAAATGAGTCACAAATGCTTGGGCTGTTAAGGGAAGGTTGCAGAAGGATTTGAGATCTCAGCAGGGCCTTGAAAATGTTGAGAACTAGGGGAGAAGATGCAAGGCCTATGAGAGAGGGCTAAGTGTGAAGCATCAGAAAGAGTCCAGGGTCAGAGAACACCTGACTTCACAGAGCGGTGTTTTCCCACCACCACATACCATCTCTTTGGGCAGCGAGGCTTGCTGCTCTTCTCACTTGTACTCGCCCTGCTGCTCTGCACCATCTTTTCCTCCCGGTGCTGGCACTTTCTCAGCCCTAATGGAAGAAGGAGATTTGCTGTATGTGGCAAAGACAGCTCGTCAACCTGACACCTGTCCTCCCTTTTTTCTGTAAGTAAAACTTTGTGCTGATCAATGGGACATAAACAGAAGTGGTGCACATCTTCTGGAAAATGTCCTTAAAAAGACAGTGGCTTGTTCTACCCCCACCCCCCCATGTCTTTCCTGCCAACTGGAATGCAGATCCTATGGTAGAAGTCATTGCTGAAGATGATAGAGCAAAAAGATTTACAAAGCCTGGATCCCTGACAACGTGGAGAGCCCAGGTAGCACTGGACTGTCCCAGACTTCTTTTATGTGAGAAAGAAAATAAGCCATGGTTAAATTTGTTTGCATTTTTTTGTTTGTTTAATGTTAATTTTACACTCTACAACTGGAACAGATCTTACACAAGAAAAATTAATTTGGGTGAATTAACAAAAGGAAACATAATTGCCCTACTTAGAAGTAAAAGAAATGAAAATGAAAACCAAGAGATGCCATTTGTCAGCTAAATTCTAGAAAAGAAAGAAAAATGATAAAACTCAATGATGACAAATCTTCAGGGAAAACAGTGTTATAAATTGGTACAACTCTTCTAGACAATATTTAGCTCACTTGTGTTAAACATGGTTCTGTGCTATTATTCTGTGATCCAACTCTTGAAAGATTGAAAACGATATCATAATCAATGAACTCTAAAGTAAAAATGTAGGAAGATCATGACAGCAGTTATTTTAACAGCAAAAAACCAAAACTGCTTAAGTAAGGTACTATAGAGGAATGGTAAATTAGAACATATTAACTTGATGAAGAACCATCCAACCATTTAAAATAATATATTACAAACACCATGAAATAATCTACAAACGTACTTACAAAATAATTTAAGTGAAAAAGAAAAAAAGTTCAGGAAACTGAGTATATGATGGGATGGCAGCTGTCAAATTCTGGATGTTTTCCCAGCTCTGTACCTTTAATAGGATTCAACCCATCCCCACATCATCAGGCAAAACTGAGTGTCCCAGATCTGGCCAATGCAAATGGCTGGTCTCTCTCTTGGTTTCTACCTTTGTAGAAAGAAACCCCTTCCTTCCTGTTTTTGTTGTTGTTGTTTTGGTTTTGTTTTAATTTTTTTTACCATTACTGGTGCTTGAATTTGGGGTTTGGGGTTTTACAAGGTGGTTGCCAGTGGAACATCTCAGGTAGACCAAAGGGTTTCTGAGAATCTTAAGGGTATGCTCAAAGTAGAGAGAGGCCAGTCACACACAAAAATTACAAATGTGGGTTTGGAGCACGTAGTGGACTTAAGTGAAAATAATAGAACACCTACACATTTGAAAGAGAGTTGTTCTGAAAATAAAAAAATACAGCAACATCTAGAAAAGGCAACACTATGGAGACAGTAAAAGATCAGTGGTCACCAGGGATTGGGGTAGGGCAGGAAGAGGTGAATAGACCGAGCACAGAGGATTTTTAGGGGAGTGGAACTACTCTGTACTTGTACGGTAGATACCATAATGATGGATCCAAAGTATTAAACATTTGTCCAAATTCATAGAGTTCACAATGCCAATAACAAACCTCAAAATACACTGTGAACTTTGGGTGATTCTGATGTGTCAGTATAGGGTCATCAGTTGTAAATGTACCCCTCTGGTGGGGGGTACTGATGATGGGGGAGGCCGTGCAAATGCGAAGGCAGGAAATATTTGGCAAACCCCTGAACCTTTCCCACAATTTTGCTGTGAACATAAAACTGCTGTTAAAAATTAAGTGTTAATTAAAAACAAATGAACAAGTAAAAAACATAGGCAGCTTAGAGTAAAAGGATCTGAGATTTCACAAATTGCAAAAGGGTCTTTGGGCCCCCAACATTTGAAGTAAGAAACTGGCTGGCAAAGCTCCTCAGGGGCCAACACAAGCTATTTCTTATGGAAAAGGAAGGCTGTCTCAGAAGGCAAAGCCAAGAGCCAGGAAGGAGGGGCCAAGAGCACCGGAGAACAATGGATGGGGGTCCTGCTGAACTGCATCCAAGGGGACTTGGCAACACGCGCCTGGCAAGATTCCAGAATTCTCATGAACCCATGCCTGCTATGTGGATTCCTTTAGTTCCCTTTTTGAATGGAAGTATTTACTGCAATTGTCCTGCCCCTGTCTCCCATTGCTTGTTGAATGTGTGCAGAGCATATCACTTGTGTCATTTAAAGTTTTCTAGCTCCAGAGGAGCCACAGCCTGGGAACTGCCTAGTCCCCATTTGGACTTGATAGAAATCACAGGACTGGGGAATTCAGCTTAATGTTCTAGTTGAATGAGGCTATGGAGGTCCTCGAAGGAAAGAGTATATTCTGCATATGAAAAGGGCATGAATAACCTGAATGGGGGAAGGCTGTGGTCTGCATTTGTGGTAATGGCATGCCTTCAGGTAGCCACTTCCCACATTGACTTTGGACTTGGCCATGTGACTTATTTTGGCCCGTGGGACATATCATGGAAATATAATGCAAACGGAGGCTTGAAGAAACACTTGCTCATTGGGGCTTGCTCTTTCTGGCTGTTTCCATGGAGCCTTTCCACTGCCATATGAAGAAGTCCCGGCTGACCAATTGATGGATGAGAGACCACATGGAGAGAGGCCCCAAGCTCTTTCAGCCATCCCCTCTGAGGTCTCAAAGATTTGAGTGAGTCCCCCTTTGGCCCAGCTGATTCAAATTAGAAGAAACATTCAGTTATGCCATAGAATCATGTTTGTTGTATTAAGCCACTAAGTTTTAATGTGGCTTTTAAACAGCTAACACAGGGAGGCTCAAACAGGGATAAATCTAGCATACGGAAGATGGGACTGGTGACACTGAGGTCGACAAAAATTCTGGGAAGAGTGGACCCAGCTGTGTGGGCAGCTTCCCACGAAACCTAAAGCAGATTCACAGAGGGAGACTATACTATGGTCAACGAGGGGTCAGGTAGAAGAAAATGGCAGAAGACCAATAGGAAAGTTGAAGATGCAAACTGGAGCATGAGCAATAAATTTGGAAGTTTGCAGGATTAAGACGAGGAAAAATGGTGGGAGGAATAAATGGGTCAGGACAAGAGATTCAAAATCTTTGAACAATAGAAAGACGTAGGTCTTTCTATGAAGTGGCTAAGAGGTAATTGGCGAGATGTGCAGTAGAAATACTGATTGGGAATCTATGAGGGTCAGACCCTGAAATCTACCCAGGAACTTTTACTGTAGAATTTCTTCTCAGTGACCCGCCCTACATAGCAAGGGGTGCTGGAAGGGGTAAACTTTGTTAAGTTTCCCAAGCTGCTGTCACAGCCTTTCCCCAGGACAACGGATGCTCGATCACCTCAAACACAATCAAGGAAGATCAGTGACTCTCAAACCTCCGTGCACGTTAGAACCATTTGGGAAACCTAAAGAAGTAATATGAATGCCTAGACCCTACTGCATTGGAGTACAATCTGAATCTCTGGACATGACGTTTAGGCATCAATATTGTAAAAAACTTTCCAGGTGACTGGATTATGGGTTGGGGAAACCATGAGCCCATCAGGTTTCTGAGAAATAAGTAATAAATTCAAAATCTTTCTGAACCTCCTCATTTTCATATATAATCTCAACTGCTTACTAAACTCTAAAAGCAGTGCTAGGAATTTGGTGACTAATGGCTATTTCTGACTCAAAAATGAAACAGCATTTATTTTCATGATGTAATGAAAATCAAGTGAACATTAACTCAGACCCTATGAATCAGTGAATGTGATTATCTGAACAGACTCTGAAGTCAAGTTATCTATGAAAAGATATTTTCCTCCATTTGTTAAACAGGATTTCAAGATTTTGGTAAAAATGTTTAAACTACTACCAAAAAAAAAAAAAAAGAAAAGAAAAAATCTGGTAATAGAAATGAGTAAAGCCAGCCTGATATCCGAGACAATAAGAAGTGGTAGGAAGCTGTGACAAATCAAATATGCAGGGCGGGATTGGGGGAACTTTTGCACCAGCTAAAAGTGAAAAGGATTGAAAGTCAATGTAGCCCACAGGCTGCCAGTATATGAACATCTAAGTCACAGTAGAAACCATTTTAATATAGAAGTAAACATAAGTATGGAATTACAATAGTTAAGGGGTCAGGAAAGGTTTTAAGGAAGGGGTGACCACGGCAACATTTTAAAGGCTGAGGATTTTATTTTCACATTTAAAAATTTAATTTTAAAATATTTTAAACTCTATACTGAAATGATTTCACTTGCAAATATGTTACAAATAAAGTACAAAGACTTTCTGAGTACCCTTCACCCATATTCTCCAAAGGTTAACATCTAATATAACATCTGTAAAACGATCAAAATCAGGACATTTTCTGATACAAGACTGTCCTCTAATCTATAGACCTTATTCAAATATCACCAAGTTTCTCACTTATATTCTTTTTCGGGTTCAAGACCTAATCCCGGATCCTACTTTGCATGTGGTTATGGCTCCTTAGTTTCCTTTAACCTGAATCATTTGTCCTTGTCTTTCATAATCTTGACACTTTTGCAGAGTGTTGGTGAGTTGGTCAGTTGCATGGCCCTTAATTTGGATTTGCCTGACGTTTTTTCATGATTTATCATCAGGCGATCTATGTTATGGACCAAATACCACAGTGATGCAGTATCCATCTGAGTGCATCACAACCAGAGACGTACACGTATGATGATGTCCTGGATGACTACAGTGATGAAAACTGTGATCACTAAATTAAGGTGGTGCCAGCCATGGTTCTTATTATAATGTTGTTATTTCCCCCTTTGTAATATAAAAGAAACTTTTGGGGAGAGACTTTGAGATTACGTAAATATCCTGTTTCTCATCATACTTGGGTCCACAAATTTTAGCATTTATGATGCATCTTATTACTGTGGTGTTTGCCAAATGGTCAAAATGCTCCAACAGTTCTGTCTTTACATATTCATTCTTTGATTCTGAGAGGAAGAGCAGAAAAAATAACTTTGATGCCAAGATTGTATGCCAGAGTCCCAAGGTTTACCCTGATTGGACTGTTTAGGTTACATCACTACCCAAAACCAATGGGAAACTGAATATGTTCAAATAAGCCAACCAGTGCCCACCCCATGGGTGGTGTGAGGCAACAGTAGACATCTAATTGAAAACAACACACCATTGGAAAGGGGAAAATGGATTCGGCGTAGGCCACTAAAAATAATCCATTACCAGGCCTTTTAAAATGAACTTGTTACCTGCCTTTTAAAAATAACGTCATGTAACCTTTTTTTTTTTTTCAATAGTAGTAACCTGTATCTGAAATTATCTCATCCATATGTTTCTCTTTGAAGAATCTAAGCCTCCCTGAGAACAGGGACCTGATTTGTCTTGTTCATTTCACTTGTAACACAATGCCTGGTATTCAGTAAATGTTTGCTTAATGGATGAATGAACACATTGTGTTTCTCTTACATCTCAGACCTTGCAGCACACTGTCCCAAACCTCTAGGGCATAAGGACTTCATCTGAGATGTTTGGGCTTAAACCTTCACAGCTGGTAGGTGAATGGCCAAAACCTGAACTCAGACTGGCCGACTCCACATACCGTGCATTTCCGACTATTCCAAGCTGCTTTAATGTGTGAAATTAAGCCCTCGGAGTTTTAGCCCAGCTGTGTTCAGAATACATGTGGGAAATACATAAAATGTGCTCACAGTTAGTGTTCAAATAATAATTTGGAAGATTAACAGGAGTCTAAGACATGAATTCATATTTGCTTTTCTGATCCGGAGCTATTAACATACTCCAAGTTAAAATCGTATCCTGCCTAATAGTATGTGGAAGAATGGGATTGATCTGTTGCTAGTCTACTTTCTCATTTTGCTATGGCAACAATATAGGGCACATTATAATTTTGCATATTGCGTGCAGACTTTATTGCAGATAAACCCTTTTTATTAGATAGTGTTAGTAGAGAGGTCTGGTCGATGAAATAGAGACCTAACATTAACTGATTGTCTACCATTGAGGTAGGCACTTCATTCATTCATTCACTTACATCTTTTCATTTGTATCCATTCACTGGATACTCACTGAGTACCTTCCATGTGGCTGGCATCATGCTAGGGGCTAGAGAAACAGCATTTAGCACAGGCTAGGGAGACACTGTAGTGCACTGAATAAGGTAATGAACTCTGAAATCAGAAAGATCTTAATGCACACCCTGGCTTCCCTGTAGCTTGTGAGATTCTGGGCAGACATGGTTAACTTACCCATGTCTTATTTACTTCACAGCATGGCATGGTTCTTTATTGCACATATAGCTGTTTTGTGAGGTTTAAGTGAGACAATATAAATGTTACAATTGCTGTGTCTAGTATAGTGTCTGACACAAAGTAGTTGCTCAATTAAATGTTATTTTTATTATGAGATGGTCCCTATCCTTAAGTTGCTTGTAATGAGTAGAGAAAACAGACATACATCTTTACACTTAATTTTTCCCCAAATACTCTGAGATAAGTGTTATTTCTCCCATTTTACAAGCAAGGAAATTGAGAATTTCAATAGTCTGTTCAAGTCCTCAATGAGTAAGTAAATGGGGCAGAATTCAAAATTCAAGCGTATCTGAGTCTGAAACCCATGGTCTCTCCAATGATGTGGATAAGAAATTGAGAGACAGTAGTTCTAGTCCCTATTTTAGACCAGTGGTTCTCAACCCTCAAAAGCTTTTTATAAAGTACCAAATGCCAGGACCCTGTTCTAATTCAATTAACTCAGAATATCAGGATCAAGTCTGCCTAGACATTGAGTACTTTTTAAATCTCCCCAGGAGACTGTAACGGGCAGTCAGAGTTGAGAGCCACTGCTTGAGACTCTTCTAGGCTTAACAGTCTGATCCTTCCATGTGCAGCAGCACAGTCAGAATAGATCAGTGCTGGTAGAAGCAGGGATATTCCAGGCCTTTCCTCCACTGGGGCTCCATGGTCATCACTGCGTATTTCGGGGAAAGGCCAAAGCAGGTAGTGTTCCCTTTGCCTCAAGCCACTGCCATAGGGTTATAAGATACAGAGGAGCATCTATGAGAGTGACTCAAGGAGGGTAGTGAGCACCCAGTCTCCCTCTTCCATACTGAGTTGACAGAGCAACAGCATCCTTCACACATGGAGGAAGGAGCAGCCTCGGAAATGTCCCAAACAAATGCAGCTGTTCTTTGTTTCTGGAGAGGACGCCAATAACATTTTGTTCCTTGGGGTTCTCAAGAATGAAAATGTGTGCATAGCTATAAAAACAAACAAACCCATAGGGATAATTATCATACTAACCAATATGTCAGACTAACTTAAGTGAATTAAGTCATAATCTATATTTAAGTCTCTATTCTATTATAGACTTTATATTGAGATATTCGACAAAGGGAAGAAGCATAGTGCATTAGCCACGTGATGCCCTCTGCCATAATTCAGTCGCTCAGAGTCAAAGCTTCTGCAGCTCCCTAAACGGGGTGACTTCAGGAACTCATCTCAGAGTCTGGTCCACATAAATCTAGCCTTCTCACTTTCTTCTTTGCTCCTCATAATAATTCTATGAAATGCACAATCAAGTATCCCCACCCCCATTTTACAGAGTTAGAAACTGAAGCTTAGAAAGGTTAAGTTCAAAGACTAGAAAAGGTGCAGGCTGTTTTCAGGCATACATCTCATACAGCGCACACGCTCAGGAGCCACACGAGGCTAGTGGCTACGGTATGGCCAGTGCAGGTCTAGCAAACCTCAACACAATGATTAGACTGATGTGCTTACTATGTACAATTAGTGTGATGATGCTTTATCATTATTTGGAGTTTGATTTACAGCAAGCTGGATTCTGATTTAACATGAAAGGTAGGGTTTCGGTTGGTAAGACAATCGAGTTTTGATTGAGTAGTATTATTGACAGATGCTGTGTTTGGCTCTGGGAGCATAGGGGTGAACAAACACAGAATCCTCCCAATGGAGAGATTTAAGAAAACGATAATGAGCCATCCATCTGAAATTCTGGGAATATAGTTCTAATTAGGAACTCATGGAGATGCAGCAAGAGATACTGAATAATGGAGATAATCTAGAATTAAAAATCAACAAGCATTTGAGGTCCTCTTGTGAGTTCCGCAATGCCTATGGGCTGTGTGTGATACAAAAAATATCTAAGAGAATTGAAAGCGTCTAGAAGACTTACATACAAAAGAACTGTCTTAGTGTTGGTCGCCCCAATGCTTCCCAGTAACACAAGGATTTGAGGTTAAGTCATTTATTTTGGAGGTGATCTTAGGAAACATGAAAAGGGAATGTGGGAAGTGAGATAGAGAAGGGAAGCAAGCCAACACAGGATGCGTAAATGAACAGTTATTGCCACGGATAACCGAGGCTCTGTCCCACGGGGGACCCTCTGGGAGACTGAGTGGAACACGCTTCAGAATCTGCTCACCGAGGGGCATGGGAGCTGGGCTGTTTATCCTCCTATTCCCAGCCCTCCCTGAGTATGGGTCTCTTCTGGGAGAGACCCTTAACTCCTGGCACTTCCGACCTGCTGTGCATTTGAGCTGAGCTGGCGCCTGCTGCCAGGGAACACCCTCAGGAAGAGGAGGAAGGGACGGGAAGCTATGGGTGTGCACGAGAGCTATCGCAGGGAATTCTGGAGTAGGCCTAGGAGCTATGATTTGAGCTCACTCTAACAGTGTCTGAAAAACACGATGAACATTCCGAAGTGCTTACCACGGTACCAGACACTGTTCTAAGCATTTTACACATATTAACTCACTTAATCCTCACAATTCTGTGAGGTAGGTGCCTATTACCACCCCCATTTTTAAAAGAAAGAAAATTGAGGTTACATGATTTTTATCAAGGTCATACAATAAGGAAGAGACAGAGCCAGGCTCTGAGTTTGATGTTTTAATCATTGCGCAATTAGTTATCAAATACTAGGGCCTCTATTAAAATCAAACCTGCCTTTCGGAGAAAGGCTTCCCAGTCATGCTTTACAAATACTATATCTTATATTTCAATAGAAAACTTGCCTTTCGAGACCTCAGTTTTATATTCTGGACCATCTACACAGCTTTTAAAGTCTATGCATAGTAAGTGGAAGGGAAAAGCTCTTCAAATCCAGAAGTAGACTGGATCAGGTTATCAAAGATAGAGGTTTGCGAATGTGTGTGTTATAGGAATGAAGACGTATTTTTATATGTCAAGAACCAAGACTGCTTGTGTCCGAAACTGTTCCTGAAACCACAGTATGCAAAGACACGTCACTCTGCAATCCTTCCTGTGGCAACTGAAATATCAAAAGGCTGGACTCTCATGGAACAAATTCGTTTTTCCCACCCACTGACCGCTAATCTTCTTTGCTGGATCTTCCTTCCTCACACCTTGATGGTATCTCAGGCTGGTCCCTTATCTTTTCCAGTCAAGATCAAGGATGTCTCCTTTTCAGGTACTAAAAAGTCCGGTTCATCTAACCCATAACTTTAATTTCTCATGTATTTCAAAGCTCCTCTCCTCCCCCAGTACAGACTTGACCTGGGCTCAAATATTTGCTTTAAGAAAGGGAGGCAAGGATTGATCAGTTCCTGATTCATCCTGTAATATCTTCCCCCCAACTTACTCTGCTGCCTCTAAATCCTCCAGAACCAGGGCAAAGGGAGAGAGGAGAAATAAAGGGGCAAAAAGTCTTACTTGACCAGCACTGTAGCTAGGGTGGTGCTGCCCTCTACATAGCAAACCTTGGCTTTTTCTTTCATCTGTCCTTTTGTGGGTTCTCTGGTGACATCCTTGCTGAGGGCATCTGCCTGAGGAAAGCAGTGTTTCCTGGATGACCACTCAAGATGCTCCTATATGGCAGGTGACACATCAGTCTCTTTCTGCTGGGTTACCTAGCTCCTGCGAGCAGACCCCTTGGGCAGGGTCCTTTGAAAGCAACCAGAGTCTGGCTTTCATCTGACATGTCTCCCTTGACCCATGGCTGACAGGGTGATATCCACCCTTGCCACTACTGAAGAAAGTATTATTTGCTGTTCCTTCATCCCTTTCTCTTTACCACTGGGAACAATTCCACGAGGAGAGGAAATATTCTGGGTTCAGATATCCTCTCTCACTACCCTATTCTTTCAGTATCGTTGTTAACCTTTTTATGAGTAGGTGAAGGTGGGTGATGTGCTGTGAGTAACACAACTGGTTCCCACCTCTTATGGAACTAGTCCTGCCGATGGTCTAGCACCCACTGCCCTCAGCTTTGTAGCTGAGACAAGAGGCCCATCTTCTTCTCTCTGGCCACCTCTCTGGGCCGGCTTAAATGCAGTCACACTGAGAGTAAACAAATTACGTCAAGATGTCTTCCAACATTCAGTTTTAATATTCATCAACGTAAGCTTTGTTTGTTGTTTTTTCTAACCATAGGACAATTCCTACAATTGCTTGAAAAGTGGGGAAAATGCTTTTCTTTCTTTTAGGCATATGGAAAAATAAGCCACATATAAAGGAGAAAAACAATTCAAAGAACCTTAGTTCTACCAATACACCAATCATTTAACAATACGGAAGTCTTAACAAAAGTGTGATCAGAATATAAGCTTTTGAAAGCAGCCCTCCCTTCCCCACTAGTGCTTAGCCACAGAAGATACTTGAATTAAGTTGACCTCTAGGACTAAATAATTTTCATCTCCATTCCTGGAGAGAGAGAGGGAGGGGAGTATCAAGAGAACCTATATTTAAATGCTTAGTGAAACTTTAAATTCAAAGAAATATAAATCTCTTTCTCTCTGATTTTATATATAAAATCTCCTCTTTTTGAACAGGTTGATCTATAAGCCATTCTTTCCGTGTCATTTTTTTCCCTCTTAAGACAATCTGTGTGAATAATTATAGCCATAAAACTATATGACTGAACACTGATAATTATAAGACTTTTAACTGGAAGAGAACAATGGCTTTAGTTCCCTGTTGGAGTCACTCTACTCAGCCATAGATTTTTCTGTCAATTGTAGCCAAGAGTTTGCTTTGTTAGTCAGAGGGTCTGACTGTCTGTCTTCGTGGAAGATTTAGGCACAGCAAGCAACAAGACGCAGAGGGGCAGCCCGCTGCAAATTCCCAGAATCCCTGTTCAAATGGGGCTTCAGCCTGGCCCAGGGAGCAGCCCTTTCCCAGAGCTGGCAGTGCCCTGGTCTCTCGCACCCCCACAGGCTCTTGGCCCTCCCAGAGTCAAATCCATTTGCCTGAGCCTGGATGATGGCAGGATGCCCAGGCATGTAGAGACAAACCTTTTCCCCTTCTGCTCTCACATGACATCAGTCGGCACAAGAAGTGCCAAAGTACAGGAGATTGGTTTAATTACAGTGATTTAGCCTTTTCCCTCAAAATAAAAATAATGTGCCTTCAAATGACATGTTTCCTAATAATATTGAACAGAATATTTTGGAACAGCAGTTCTAGTGGTGGCACCCAGTTCAGTCCCTTCCTTTCAACTGCTCTTAGCATGTGTTGGCTTATTGGGGCCTGACACTGATGGGGGCAATTACACTACTATTCAGACCCCTCTTTAAGGCCAAGGAAATGGATCATTCCACTGGATTGGATTTGCCCCAAGTCACATAGCTAATAACTTTCAGGGTCAGCACTGAAAGCCTGGTTTGCTCTCCCTCAGAGGCCTTAGCTGAGGGGAGGAATGCTACATAGCATTTTCTAAAAAGTGGTTTATTATTTTCTGATTACAGAAGTAATTTGTACTTATAAAAAAAAAAAAGTCAGAAAAATGCGCAAAGCACTAGGAAGAAAAGAAAAATCACCCTTGTCCCCAGGCACACTTGATGACTGCTATTAACATCTGGATGTATAATCTCATATGTATGATTGTTTCAAAAATTGGTTTCACACTATGCATACTATTTTTAATGAAGCTTCTTTCACTTTCTTTACAATTATAAAAATAATAACATGCCTATTATAGAAAAAACAGAAAACGTGAGCAATCACAAAGAACATCAAAACCATCCCATAATCCCACCCACAACGAAGGAACCATTAAAAAGCCATGTCATTGAACCTGACATTTACAAAGCCCATAAAGTTGTAACATGCCGTGAAGGCAAGGGTAAGATGTTTTAGGAAAAATGAAGGCACCAATATTCTGCCATTATTCTCTTAGAATCGAGGCTGATGTGTCTAGAATAAATGTCTCTTTACTTCAGCTTCCCTGTTCCCCAGTATAGGCAAGAGTTTCCAATTCACTTCACAAGAATATTGTTGGGATCAATGATATGACATTCGTTGGGAATTTTGAATGTTCTGAAAGAAATATATAATCTCCAGGCCATGAATCACATTCATTCAGTTGTGAGTTTCTTCTCGCCAGGCCAGACCACATGGAATTTGGGCCCCATGAAAATAGTAGAAGGTGGTTTGGCCAGAGCTTCTCACTCCAGCTTTATCTAGGCCAGAGAATGAAAGGGGCTGATGACACAGCGGAGAATGTGGCAGCTCACTGCTCCTCCACACGGTCAGACCCACCGAGCCACACCCATGTGCAGGTGCGACAGGTTTGGGGAGGCAGACAGCTCTCTTTCTGGGGCATTTGTATTGGCTCTTCTTTGAAATCTGTTTCTGTGTTGTTGTTGCTTTTGTGTGTGTGTGTGTGTGTGTGTGTGTTTTATATTTATTTGTTTTCTTTTGTTTTTTATTTTATATGGGGATGGGGAACAGGACTTTATTGGGGAACAGTGTGTTCTTCCAGGACTTTTTCCAAGTCAAGTTTTTGTCCTTTCAATTTTAGTTGTGGAGGGTGCAGCTCAGCTCCAGGTCCAGTTGCCGTTGTTAGTTGCAGGGGGCAAAGCCTATCATCCCTTGTGGGAGTCGAACTGGCAACCTGGGGTTGAGAGGACATGCTCCAACCAACTAAGCCATCAGGCACTGGTTCATGTGGGAATCAAACTGGCAACCTTCGGGGTTAGGAGCACGGAGCTCCAACCGCCTGAGCCACTGGGCCGACCTGGTTTTTTTCTCTTTTGTTTTTTGATATACCTCTAAAGTGCCTTGAAAATGGTAGTTGGCATGGGGAACGGCCCACCATCTGACTTAGTAGCTCTCTTGATGATATGGCTGTACCCACGTAAACTGAGCAGACACAACAGCTTACCAGTCAAATGGTGGCAGCACCAAGTTTGGAGGATGAAAGGATTCTGATGCTACAGAACATGAAGTCTCAATTGTAATTTATAAGATAGGCGGGTTTTTGATCATGGCTGCAAAGAAACCCCTAAAAACAGGTCTGTGCTACGTAGCTAAAACAAAACAAAACAAACCAATCAAACCAATGAAAACACTAAGTGCACTCACGATGGGTACCAACCCAGTTATCTCATGTTATCCTCACTCCTCTCCCCGTGCTTTCCTAGGGCTTCTCCTCTTCCTGCATGTCCTGTGGCAAATGGCTCCACTATCTACTCAGTTGCCCCTAAGCCAAATTCCTCAGCATCATTCTTGACTCCTCTCTCTTTCTCTCATCCCACATCTAATGAATTCCCAAGCCCTGCTGATTCTACTTTCTAAGTATGTCTCAAATCTACTACTGTGTTCCATCCCCACTTTTACCAGCATAGTCCAAGCTGCAATCATCTCTCGCCCGGTCCACTCACTGGGTTCCCTTTCCACTGTCCGCCTGCCACAGTGATCCTTTGGAAGCACAGAGCTCAGTGTTATTCCTCCACTGAAAACCCTCCAGTGGTTTCCCACAGTTCTTTTAATTAAAGAGTCATTTCCATGCACAAAAAAATCACTCTTTTGAATGTATGATTATGCAGATTTTGACAAACACACCCAACCATGTAACCACCACAGCATTAAAAATATAGACCAGTTCTTTTTGGTGATTAATAAGACTAAAGCTGTTATGAAAAGTCACACAGAGTTTTTTGTGTGGAAGTCAGTTTTCATTTCAGTCCTGGGTAAATACCTAGGACTGGTATTTCTGGGTTCTATGCTAAGTGTATATTTAGCTTCATAAGTCACTGCCAAGCTGTTTTCGAAGTGGCTGTACCATTTTGCATCCCTATGTTGTGGGATCAAGTCCAAGCTCCATATTAGGTCTTCAGAGCCCTCTACATCTGCCTCTGCCTGTCTCTCCATCCACAGCTCTCTCCACTATCCCACACTTGATCCCTCAATCACACTCAACTTCTTTCACTGTTGTGACAAGCTCTTACTGATCTCTAGGACCTTCCACATGTTGTCTTCTGCCCCAAATACTTGTGCATTCCCCCTCTTTACCTGAACAACTTGTTTATCTGACCAACTAATTGGCTTAGATATCACCTCTGCCAGGAAACTTTCCCTGACCCAAATTAGGTCTCTCTATGTTTTTCCCTCATTCATTCACTCAACAAACATTTCATGAATAACAGCCAGCGTCTAGGCTCTGTTCCAAGTACTGGGGAGAGAGCAGTGAATGAAAGAGACAAAAGTCCAGGGTCCCATGAAGCTGACAGACAATGAACAATAACAACAACAAAACAAATATGTACTAGAAAGTCAAGTGTTATAAAAACATAATAATAAAGCAAAGCCATGGGTAATAGAAGAGGACGTGGGACTGTTAAGTTAGATAGGACAGTTGGAGGACACTTCTCCTCAGAGGAAAAAAAGATAATTTCAGGGGAAAGATAGTTTCAGGAACAGTGAATGAACAGCAAGGATACAGATGTTAAGACAGGAAAGAGGTTGGCAGGAAGAGGCTTGCTATGTTCACGAAGTAGCTTGGAGATTTGTGGTGGGAACAAGGTAAGCCAAAGAAGAGGCGAGGAAGATGAAGCCAGATCACATGGTGGCTTCCATAGTACTCTCCACCCCATCACAATGTTTGTCACACTGTTTCCTAAGTTGTTTGCCTTTCCCTCTCAACTGTATGCTCTTGGAGGCCCAGGATTGTGTTTATTCTGTTCATTCCTGAATGCAAGCACTTAGCACAGTGTCTGTGGCCTGGTACGTTCTTCATAAATATTTGAAGGATTGAATGAGTGGATGGTGAACCTCAACAACATGAACTCTCTTGATTGAATGACAAATCCCTGAGAAGATGGCAGGAGCCCATATCACCAGGGGAGAAAAGGAGGGTCAGGTTACTTTAATGGCTTTGCTAGAAGGAGAGGTGCGTAGCGTGGCTGGACTTGAGCTGCCTCGTGACCACAACTCCCTCTCATAATATCTGCACTGTCTTTCCTGAACCAATGAGCACCCGACTCTAATATCCAAACACCTTCCTGCCCATCTTCATACTCTATCCATCTGCTAACCTTGAATTTGAAAGACTATCTCTGGCCGATCACTTAGAATAGCAGATGGAGAAAAAGAAAAAAAAAACAGCTCAGGAGCCCACACATATCTTTATTTGACCTACAGAATGATTTCAAATAACTGGAAAATATCATCTTTAAAAATTGAAATTTCTGGATTAGCTTGAAAAATCTGAAGATGTTTCAATGTTGGGTCTGTAATCTCCCCAGAAAAACCCGCTGAGCTGAGTAGTGACTGTCCCTTTTTGCAGGATGTGCCTCGCGAATTTGCGACAGCTCTCAATACTCTTTGGTGCCTTCTACCCGGTCCAGTTCACTAGCTTAGGTTATCTGCCTGGATGGTAATGAAGTGTGGTTTCATGCCCCATAGCAAATGCAGTCAGGGCCCAGGGCTTAGGGTTTGGAGACGGGCCGGTCCTCTGGCATACTCCATTTCTTTTCCCAGTACATTTAGGGGGTTGAATTCAGAATGGAATGACTATCCAGAGTAGAGCAAAAGTCAGGAAACAAAAGTGATGCCCCAAAGAGCTTCATGCAACAGAGGAGGTTATAAGAGGAATGTAGAGAGACTGGTAAAGGCTGCACTTACCCACCCAGCTCAGCACAGGAGCCTAGAGTCACAATCGAGGGTCTTAACCTGTGTACCGTGTTTCCCCGAAAATAAGACCTAAATGGAAAATACGCCCTAGCATGATTTTTCAGGAGGATATCCCCTGAACCTAAGCCTTAATGCGTCTTATGGAGTAAAAATTGTATAAGACCTGGTCTTATTTTTGGGAAAACACCGTATAAGCCTGCATGGTTTGCAGTGGCAGCTGGCAGAGCCCTTGCTTCTCCCTCGATTATTTAACTCAACACTCCAGCCGTCATACACAGTCTGCATTACTGTCTCATTGAAGATACCAATGCACATCAGCCAGTTAGTAGATTCAAGTAAGAGCCTGGCTTGAGAGAACTCTAGAAGAGAGCTTGAAGAAATTTTCCATGACAGGTTATGTAACCAGGGTCTACCACAAATCAGTACACAGACACTGAATAAATACTTGTTGAAGATGGATGAATGTTGTACAAGTTACGTCTCCTCCGACTTCATCTATTAAGTGAGGAGTTTTCACTTAACTAATCCTTATGACCTCATAGAGCTCTGAAATTCTGTAGCTCTATAGATTTCTAAGTAGTTACGTGCAAAGTAGAGGTCAGCAATAAAAACCCGGGGTCTCATCCATTCCCTGGGCATAGTAAAACAGATTTTAATGATGGCAGGAAAAGAATAAGGAAGGCTCGGATTTTTCACTGCTGAGCTGAAATAATGCCATTAGTCATTGCTGTGTTTCTCAGCATTGGTGGTAGAGTGCATATATCAAGAGTTTACGTTTTGCATATGAGTGGCGTTTATTTTCTAAGAATGAATTCATCACAAATTTGCCTCCAGGACTCAAGAAATGTGGCTGTAATGGGTGTGACATACAGGTGAGGCCAGCCTGCACAGACCGGCCAGGAGACTGGGGCTGCCTGGCTAGTGTAATTTAAAGAGCACCCACAGGACCCTAGCCTGCCCTGCCAAAAATCTCTGCTATTAGTTACACCTTTGAGTTAAGGCCTTGAAAGATGGTCTCCAGATGCTCCAATATGCAGAAAGGGATTTTGAATCAAAACATTTGCATTTATTACCATGTTCAGGGAATAATTTTCTCAAACAATAATGATGATACTTGCAATCTATTATTGAGAACTATCCCTGTGCCAAGGACTTGATACAGTGCTGAGCACTTTTTCATTACTTCCACACAACCCCCTGTGTGGCAGCTCCTATATTTATTCCGGTTTACAGGAATAAATGTTATGTTGGCAAGAGCAGATGTCACACAACCCTAAGCAGATGCAAACCCACATCTGCTGATTAGATTCATTCTCATTCTCTCTCTCTCTCTCTCTCTCTGTTAAACTATAGCTTACACATAGTAAAGTGCACAATCTTAAAAGTACAGCTCAATGAATGTTTACATATGCATACCCTCATACAACCACCACTCAGACTAAGATAGACAATATTTCTAGCACTCCAGGAAGCTTCTCGTGTCCTCTCCCAGTCAATTTCCCAGCATCCCTCCTCTGCAAAGGGCACAGAACACGAATGCTTAACTCTTTGGCTATGTGAAAAAAGGTGGTAGCCCAGGTAAACTCAGGGAGAAAGGAAGTGGTCCAAGACAAAAAAATTGGGGGTGGGGGAGAAAGGTAGGGAGACAACATGAGGGAACTACCACTGGGAAAAGACAAAAGCTTGTCCTCAGGTGCCACCAGACCCTGCAAGACACCTAGCTACTGCCTATGTGGCTGGGACAACCAGCAGCCTCTCCAAAGTATAAAGGTGCAACTGTGCAGAGATCAAGGCACACAGGTCCTGCATTTTAAGCAGTGCTAGTCTCTCCCACTGCCGGGAATCCCAGTCTTTAACAAGAAAATGAACACTGACAAATGAAAAAGAGATGTGTTTGCTGGCACAGAGTCCACAGAGTGAGAAAACAGGCCAACTCAGGGCTCCCACAGGAAGTTTCAAACCCATTTACTAATTTTTAGTTGAGCTATCATCAGTTCTGCCCAGATCCAATGTTATGTTTTTATTTTGCTACATTTAAATTAAGCTTCTCTTATTGTCTTTCCATCTGCCCTACAGTTCAGGATGATAGTTTGAAATTTTCTTACCTCCTCTGGCTTCTGTACAGCATAATTGCCATTCTTTTTCAGAGAACTCTTCTGCAAGCTGTCAAGTGTTGACTGGCAGCTTGTACTTGATTGTTCTTATCAGTTCTTCTTTAACTATGCATCACTCTATCTCCAGATCTGACGTCCTAAATAGTTGGCAAGCTTATGAGACACACCTAAGGGAAACCCTGTGATTTACATTGCAGGGCAACTGCAAAGATTATAAGATACCTATGTAGGTTTTTGCTGATGGGGGAAAAAAGAAGTAAGATTTTGCAAAGGTGGCAGGGGGAGTTGAAGAAAGAGAGAGGAAGGGGAAAAGGAGAATGAAGCGTGGGAAGAAATGGGAAGAATGGAAAGGGAAAAGAAGAATGAAATAGAAAAAAAGAGCATGATAGGGGGAAAGAGGGAAACAGTGAGACAAGCAGAGAAGAGAAGAATAAAGGAAGACAAATAGAATCAATCAAGGAAGGAGTGAGCAGATGTAGTTCAGACTTGCAGAGGACAACGCAGTAGTCTATAAGACAAGCAAAATAGACTTTTGAAAGCTTAATTATCTATGGTAACTGTCAACAATTACTAATTAGCTAAAAACTGCGAAACATCCACCTCAGTGCTTACAGAAAAATAGACACTAAACATCGCAAATATTAAATACTGTGTGTATGTGCATGGCGAAGGGGTTATCTAAGATGATGGCATAGGAAGACCCTGAACTCACACCCTCCCATAAATACACCAAATATACACCTATATATAGAGCAATTCCTCCTGAAAAACACCTGAAGGCTGATTGAACAGTTTCTGCATAACAAATAAGAGAAAAAGAGAGAAGTCACATAAATAATGTTGGGGAACTGCAGGAAATCTCGGGGTCTGTGGGCACTCTCCAGGATCAGAGTGCCATTAAGCACCATTGTTTATGTTCATGCTCCACCTGCATAGCTCAGGGCAGAGCTCTGTCCAAGTGCTCTGGCTGACCCGCAAGGCTGCCTCAGTAAGCCATTGGACACCCCACCCAAGCCCACTCCAGCTCCAGACAGACATTTAGGGCATCACCACACCCACATACCCTGGGCCGCCCACACTGAGCCTGCTCCAACCCAGCCAGCCAGTTCCCCAGGGTGCCCCAGGCGCCACATGCACTGGCTCTGGCTCCAGCTAGCCTGCCAAAAACACCCAACACACAGTCTACACAGAGATTGCTCATACTCAAGGCCACTCCTTTAAGATCAGGAGAGATAGCTGTTTTGTCTAATTCATCGAAACAAACACGGAAAGTCAAAACAAAATGAGAAAACAGAAGAATCTGTCCCAAATGAAGGAACAAGAAAAAAAAAAGCAAATAAAAAACTTAATGAAATGGACATAAGTAATTTGCCTGAGAAAGAATTAAAAACAGTGATCATAAGGATATTCACCAAATTTGAGTAAAATAGGGGAACTCAGTGAGAACTTCAATAAAAAATAGAAATTAAGCTAAAGGACCAATAAAAACTGAAGAATATAATAACTAAAATGAAAAATACAGTAGAGTGAATCAGCAACAAATTAGATAGTATAGAAGAACAGATTAGTGACATGGAAGACAGGATAGTGGAAGTCACCCATTCAGAACAGAAAAAAAAAAAGAATAAATAAAACAAGGATAATTTAAGGGACCTCTGGGACAACAATCATACACACTAATATTTGCATTATCGGAATCCAGAAGAGAAAAGAAAGTAGCAGAAAGCTTATTTGAAGAAATAATGGCTAAAAACTTTCCTAACCTGGAAGGAAACAGACATCCACATCCAGAAAGCATAGAGAGTTCCAAGCAAGATAAACCCAAAGAGACCTACACCAAGATATATTATAATTAAAATGGCAAAATTTAAAGATAAAGAGACCATCTTGAAGACCAACTAGTCACATAAAAGGGAACCCCCACACAAGGCTGTCAGCTAATTTCTCAGCAGAAAGTATACAGGCCAGAAGGGAGTGGCACAATACATTTTAATTGCAGAAAGAAAGGAACCTACAACCCAGAATACTCTACTTGGCAAAGTTATCATTCGAAATTGAAGGGAGATAGAGTTTCCCAGACAAGCAGAAACTAAAGGAGTTCATCACCACTAACCCAGCTTTACAAAAAATGTTAAATGGTTTTCTTTAAGCAGAAAAGAAAAGGCCATACTGTAAATTAAAAAATATACATGAAAGAAAAAATCTCATTGGCAGAGCAAGTATGTAAGAAACACAGTGAAGCAGTCACTTTAAAATCTGGTATGAAGGTTAAATCACAAAAGCAACAAAATCAACTATAACTACAATAAATAGTTAGGGGATACACAAGGCAAAAAGATCCAAAATATGATGTCAAAAACATAAAGTGTAAAGGGAGAGAATAAAAATGTAGTACTTTCAGAATGCATTCGAACTTAAACACTTCTCAGCTTAAAAGAGACTGTTATGGATATAGATCAATATATATGAAAGTCATGATAACCACAAACCAAAACCCTACATATGATACACAAAAAATAAAAAAGAAAGAAACCAAAGCAAAACACTAAAGAAAACCAGCAAACCACAAAGGAAGAAATTGAGAGAAAATGAAAGCAACAGAAAAGAACTACGAAAACAACCAAAAAACAATTCACTAAAATGGCAGTAAGTACATACTATCAATAATTTCTTTAAATGTAAATGAACTAAATGCTTCTATGTTTTTATAGGGTGGCTGAATGGGTAAAACAAACAAACAGACAAACAAACAAAAACAAACCAGCAAAAAAAAAAAAGCAAGAGCCATCTAAATACTGTCTACAAGAGACTCATTTCAGGTCAAAATACATATGCAGCCATCTAAATGGTGCCTACAAGAGACTCATTTCAAATCGAAATACATACACAGGATGGAAAAGATATTGTATGCAAATAGAAACAGAAAGAAAGGTGGGGTAGCAATAATGATATCAGACAAAGTAGACTATAAAACAGAGACTGTAAAAAGAGACAAAGAAAGGCACTACGTAATGATAAAGGGATCAATCCAAAAATAGAATGTAACATTTGTAAATATCTATACAACCAACATAGGAGCACAGGAGCACATAATATATAGAGCAAATATTGAAAAACATAAAGGGAGAAATTGAAAGTATTACAGTAATAGCAGGGGACTTTAATATCCCACTCACATCAATGGGTAGGTCATCCAGACAAAAAATATCAGTAAGGAAATAATGACCTTAATCATCACATTACACCAGATGGTTTAATACATATTTACAGAACATTGCATCCAAAAAACTGCAGAATACACATTCTTTCCAAGAGCACATGGAACATACTCCAGATATATTGCATGTTAGGCCACAAAACAAGGCTCAACAAATTAAAAAAAGATTAAAATCATATCAGGTATTTTTTCCAATGGTATGAAACTATTTTTCCAATGGTATGAAACTATAAAGCAATTACAGGAAGAAAACTGGAAAAGAAACACAACCATGGGGAGACTAAACAACATTCTACTAGACTACCAATGGATCAAAGAATAAATCAGAAACTACTCTGAGAAAAATAAAAATGAAAACATAACATTCCAACATCTATGGGATATACCAAAGGCAGCTCTAAAAGGAAGGTCATAACAATACATGTGTACCTCAAGTAACCAGAAAAATTCCAAATAAACAATCTAACTTTATGCCTAAATGAACTAAAAAACGGAGAACAAATAAAACCCAAATAAATAGAAGGAAGGAGATAATAAAGATCAAAGCAGAAACAAACAAAATAGAGACTAAAAAAAAAAAAAAAAATAGAAAAGACCAATGAAACTAAGAGCTAGTTCTTTGAAAAGATAAACTAAATTGACAAACCTTTAGCCAGATTCATCACGAAAAAAAGAGAGAGCTCAGATAAACAAAATCAGAAATGAAAGCGGAGAAGTTACAACAGACATCACAGAAATAAAAAGATCATAAAAGTATAGTACAAACAATTATATGCCAAGAAATTAGACAACCTAGAAGAAATAGATAAATTTCTATAAACAAACAACCTTCCAAGACTGAACCAGAAAGAAACAGAAAATTTGAACAGACCAATTACTAGCAATGAAATTGAAGCAATAATAACAATTTAAAAAGTCCCAGCAAATAAAAGTCCAAGACCAGACAACTTCACTGGTGAAGGAGAATTAATACCAAACATTTAAAGGAGAATTAAGATGTATATGTCTCAAAATATTCCAAAATTCAAGAGGAAAGAATGCTTCTAAACTCCTTCTACAAGACCACATTAACCTGATATCAAAACTAGACAAAAACACTATTTAAAAAAAAGGAAATTACAGGGCAATATCCCCGAAGAACACAGATGCAAAAATTCTCAACAAAATATTAGCAAACTGAATTCAACAATACATTAAAAGGATTATACGAGGTCAGACAATCAAGTACGTGAACTCATCCCAGAAAAAATGTTACATACCTAGTTGCGAGTTACATACCCTACTCACTCAGGTGAGTAGGGAGAGTGTTCCAATAGTTATTTGTATACTGGCTAAAAACTCCCTCACAGACAGTGCCGTATGAGCTTGTGTATTGCCGTGATCACTAAAAAAAACTATCAGAAGGAGAAATTAAGAAAACAATCCCATTTACAATTGCATCAAAAATAATAAAATACCTAGGAATAAATTTAACCAAGGGAAAAGAAAACACACACAACAACAAAAAAAAAATCCTTGTACTCTGAAAACTATAAGACATTGAAGAAAAAAGTTGAAGAGGATACAAATAAATTGCAAGATACATCATACTCATAGATTGGAAGGATAATTATTGAAGTGTCCATACTACCCAAAGTAACCTATGGATTCATTGTAATCCCTATCAAAATATCAATGGCATTCTTCTCGGAACTAGAACAAATAATTCTAAAATATATATGAAAACACAAAAGACCCTGAATAGCCAAAACAATTATGAGAAAGAAGAATAAAGTTGGAGATATCACGCTTCCTGATTTCAAACTATACTATGAAGCTATAATAATCAAACACGTATGATACTGGCACTAAAACAAACACATAGATCAATGAAACAGAATAGGAATCCCAGATATAAATCCTCACTTATGTGGTCAACTAATCTATGACACAGGAAGCAAGAATTATAATAAGGAAATGACAGTCTCTTCAATAAGTGGTGTTGGGAAAACTGGACAGATACATGCAAAAGACTGAAACTGGACCGCTTTCTTATAATTAAAAATAAACTAAAAATGGATTAAAGACTTAAATGTAAGATATGAAACCATAAAACTCCTAGGAAAAAAAAAACATAGTTAGTAAAATATTTGACATCGGTCTTAGCAATATCTTTCTAAATTATGTCTCCTCAGGCAAAGGCAACAAAAGCAAAAATAAACAAATGGGACTATATCAAACTAAAAAGCTTCTGCACAGTGAAGGAAACCATTAACAAAATGAAAAGACAATCCATTGATTGGGAGAAGATATTTGCAAAATTCATGTTCAATTATAGCTTAATATTCAAAATATATAAGGACTCATACACCTCAACAACAAAATAAACAAGCAATCTGATTTAAAAATGGGCAGAAGACCTGAATAGACATTTCTTCAAAAAAGACATATAGATGGCCAACAATATAGATGTCCAACAGACATATGAAAAGATGCTCAACATCACTAATCGTCAGGAAAATGCAAATAAAAAAAACACAATGAGATGTCATCTCACACCTGTAGAATGGCTATTATCAAAAAGTCAACAAATAACAAGTGTCGGCAAGGATGTGGAGAAATGAGAGCCCTCATGTACTGCTAGTGGGAATGTAAATTAGTGCAGCCACTATAGAAAACAGTATGGAGGTTCCTCAAAAATTAAAAATAGAACTACCATACAACTCATTAATTCCACTTATGGGTATGTATCTGAAGGGGGAAAATAACTCACTGATTTAAAAATGTCTATGCATTTCTATAATCATTGAAATATTTACAATAACCAAGAAATGGAAGCAACCTAGATGCCCATCAATAGATGAATGAATAAAGAAGATGTGATACACACACACACACACACACACAGGAATGTTACTCAGCAATAAAAAGGAATGAAATCTTGCCATTTGTGACAACATGAATGGACCCAGAGGGTACTATGCTAAGTGAAATAAGTCAGACAGAGAAAGACAAATACCATATGATTTCACTTAGCTGTGGAATCTAAAACAAAACAAATGAACAAACAAAACAAACAGATTTCTAGAGGCAGAGAACAAATTGATGGTTGCCAGAGGGGAGGGGATAGGAGGATGGATGAAAAGTAAAGGGCAATAATAGGTACAAACTTCCAGTTATAAAGTAGACAAGCCATAGGGATGTAATGTACAGCACAGGGAATAGTCAATAATATTGTAATAACTTTGCATGGTGATAGATGGTTACCAGACTTATTGTGGTGATTGCATTGTAAGGTACATAAATGTTGAATTGCTATGCTGTACATCTGAAACTAATGTAGTATTATATGCCAACTATAATTTCATAAAAAAATTTTTAAAAATATTTTGCTCTGTCATGTTTATAAATATATTTATACATAACAGACAATGGGATAACTATATATATGTTTATATATGTGTACATACATATATATAAATGTATATACATATACACATATATATATAAATATATATATAGATATATATTTGACCCTTGTCAGTCATGTCCAACTTACACATCTGAGAGACTATAACAGATGAAATAGGAGCAAACAGAAACAGTTCAGGGCTGCCCACTCTCTTCTTTACAACTTCAATTGGAGAGATTTCTTTAGCTGTACTGAATTATGCTAAAAAACTGGACACTGCATTTTCAGAATATTCTATCTAAGAAGGCAGGAAAGCATGTAATGCATCTCTTTTTTTCTTTTTATAATCATCAGGCACATGTAATGCATCTTGAAAAATGTTCTATCTAAACTGCTTAAAAATTCTAATATTTATAGGGATAAACCTTCAGTTAAAACGCAGCTCCCCAGAATGGTGCATCCCCATCTATTCTCCCCCAGGAGTTCCAGAGAACTCAAGTTTTCCCATATGTATTTGTCACTAAAGTTATAGAAGGCTTCAGATACCTGCTAAACGGTAGGTCAGTTTAATTAGGTTTTGGGCGCAACAGAACTTAGCACTTTTTAGCATTTACTTACCATTTAATAATGTCCTTTGCTAGTCAAAAGATTTCTACAGTTCAATATATTAAACCTCTTCAAATAAAGAAACTAACTTTGAAGCAAATCTAAATAGTGGTTCAAATGTATAATGATATTCTATGTGCATTTTTCCTAAACTTATAAACATAGACATGCTTATAATCATATAAAAGTTAGAATTCTGAATCTAGTAATCTAAGTTCAAATCCTAGAAAACCTGCTTTTCTAGTTCATGTTAGTGAATTAGAAAAACTATACATTAGATGACTTTAGTTTTAGTACTTTCTCATCTATTAAATGGGTATTATTCTTTGGGTAAGTATACATGTATTTATTCATCAATTCCAGAAATACTTTATTGAGCACTTAGTATGCGCCAGACTCTACTAATCCCTCAGGAAATAGAGAGGAAAAGCTAATTCCTAACCATCCTATACTTCCTCACAGAATGTACCCAAATTGGACTCTTATTTTCAAACCTCTATGTAATATCTGTCTCCCCACATTAGACTATAAACTCCACGAGAGAAGGGAATGCTACTGTTCACCTTTCTGCATCAGCTGGTCCAATACATGGCACATGGTATTTATCAGCAAATACTCACCAAATGAATGAGTTTACTGTAAGTTAACATTTACATAGTATTTGCATCCCATTGTCTCATTTGGTCTTCACAACAACCCAATGAGGGGAAGTGAAGAGACTTGCCGTAGGTCACTTAGCATAACGAATTCAAATCCAGGCAGTCTGGTGCCGGAATCCATGTTCTTATCCACTATGCTAGACTGCCTATGAATGTATCAATAAATCAATGAGTTCATGAATGGGTGAATGAATAAGCGAATTTCAGTAGCTCACAGGCTCTGAGTTTCAGGATTATTAATTGCAGTATGAGCACGTTGGACAGTGCTCCAAAACTTTTCCCCCAGAGTTTAGTACAAGTTCTTACCCAATCACCTCACCAGATTATTATCAAATGCTCTCCATTCATTGTTTAAAATGTCCTACCTGATACATAGGAATGGCTGGGGCCAGTGGCCCACATACTCTAGTATGCCCTTGCATTTCTGTTCCTGCCACTTGAGTTATATCATTTCCAAACCTGTTTGTGACTTTTGTATTTATTATACTCACAGAATTCAATGCAATATTATTGAAGTGCACAGAATCTGACTACAAAAACTAGAGCTGTTGTTTCTATGAGGACTGTACAGAGTAGGTGGTAGATATACAAGGATGGATACTTGATATGTTTGAAATCTTTAAAAATATATAGTGAATGCTGGAAAGGTAAGTTAAAAGCTTTGGAAATAATTAAGGAATGCAAGTCAGTTGCGTTTGAAAACTGCTTCCAAATAATGTGTGAAAGAGACAATAGTAAAAGAATTGTAAAACATCATGAAGGACATTTCACTCAGATGCCTTTTCTGGTGGCTTTCGATTCTCACATAGACCAAGCACTTAGGGATATTATACAATAATAAACTCCAATCAATGAACTCACTCTCACAGAAATCCCCTAAGACTGACATCAAAAGGTAAGGGAATTAATATACATTTATATACTGTTTATATTATGCATATATTTATATATATATATATATATATTATATTTTACGATAAAACATTTCAGACAAGTTTGCATTATTTTCTAGGATACTCCTGTTTAATCAACATTTAAGTGGGTATATACAGATTCCAAGAAACTTCTTCTAAGTCTTTCGTTTCATCCTAAAGTTTACACGAACTTTGCACCCCATTCTGTGGTAGACATTAATACTATTGACCAAATATTTCTAGTTCTTTCGGCACATAGTAGGGTCGCACTTCCCTGGCCCTTTTTGAAGACAGGTGGGTCTATATGATGTGCTTTGGCCAACGACGTGTATGTGGAAATGACATACGCCACTTCTGGGTGAATGTATTAAAATCCAGTCCATGGTTTACACTAGTTGACTTTTCCACCACAAGGACAATACGCAAAGTTGTACAGAATCTGCTCTATCACTCTGGATCCTGGAATGAGGACAGCAGGGAACACAGGTCCCTGCTGACCCTCGTGGACATGTCACATGAATGAAAACTATGCTTTGTGGTTTTAAAATCACTGAGATTGGAACATTTTATCACAGCATAATTGAATCTCTTGTGACTAGTACATATTCTATGGTCCATCTGTACATGTTTAAATATGAAAATGCATCCCCCTCCAAAGGTGAGGATACACTTAGCACTCCAGAGAGACATACCACATTTATCTAGTGACTCTGTATACTTACTGTCTACACTATTTTCCCCCATGAGAAGCACAGAACCAGATGTCTCTAGGATCCCTTCAAATGCTAATATTATGTCATGCTATGTATGAGAGGAGAACAGGCACCCATGAAGTTGTGCCGATGTCACTTAACTAAACCAAATAAAATTAATTTGATTGGAGAGCTGTTATATCTGATTGTGGAGCAACTGATTAGATTTCCATAGAGTGAATCTGATTTGGTTGCTATTGTTTCGGTTGTCTTAATGAGGGAATTGGATTGCACAGTGAGCCAATTGATTGTTTTGGCAGTTAGCCTGCCAACTGTTGGCCATTTAGCCAGCACCACAGCTTGACCCTGGGACAGGATGTGACATTCATTCACTTGGATGCTGAATTCAAGCATTTTTTTCCTACAAGCTGCTATGTATCAAGTACTGTCGTATAATGAAAAGTATTTACCAGCTGTAAATATTTAAAATGTACAATCTCCCCTGTATACATGCCACACCAAGAGGTCTAAATATTTTATGATGCTATAAACTTTTATTGGGTCAAGCTTCAATTTTAAACTCTGTGCAGACCTCTACTTCCCTGTAGGGCTTCATTCCAACATTCCTTAGGATCAAAAATTGATTGTTCCTTGCTCTTAAAAACAACTGATTCTGATTTCATTTATTCAAAATGAAACTACTAATGCAATGGTAGAAGAAAGAACTCTGGCCCTAGGAGACCAGTAATGTGTCTATTCTAGTCATTGTGTGCACTCAAACAATGCCTGGGTTTGTTGCAGCTTCTTAAAGGTATTGGATAAATAAATGAATGAGCAGTTAACTAATGATTGAGAAGCACTTATATTTCCTTAATTCAGCTACTTTCCAGAAGTGAAGGAACCGTTTTTCTGAACATATGAAGGAATATAACTTCACGGTTAAGTGAAGTTTGCTTTTGGTTTGCAATTACTTGAGTCTGAATTTGATTTCTAATCTTGCCATTGTGGCGATTGCATTTTCCAAAGACAGTCACAGTGATATCGCTCATTCAAACACTCTTTTGCGATATGAACTTGCCACTTGCCCATCATGGAGGAGTCAATTTCTCCACTCCATTGAATCTGGGTAAACTCTGTGATTGGTTTGAGCAATAGAATTTATCAGAAATGATGATGCACCACTTACAGACATAGCCCTTAACTGATCTGGCAGTTTCTGCTTCCTGTCTCTTGGAAGCCAGTCACCAGGTAGAAAGAATAATCTTCTGAAACATAAAGGTTCGGATTGGATTACTGCATAGATAATGAAAACACACAGAAAGGATACATAAGAGAGAAAAGAGGATAGATTCATCTTTGGACATGTTGAATTTGCTTTGCCTTTTGGACACACAATTTTAGTAGGGAGTTGGCTACACAGGTTTGAAACTCTAAAGAGAAATATGTATTAGATATATAGACTTGGGAGTCAACAGCAAATAGATGGCAACTGGAAAATATGAACACAAGTGAGATTATCTTTTTTAAAAAAGCATATAGGATAAGAAACGAAGTGGGCCAGAGGCATAATCAATATGAGGAACACCTCATTTAAGGAAAGGGCAGAGGAAGAACAACCATGAGAGAGACTGAGAAGAGAGTCCAGAAATGTAGGTAGAAACCCTACTTGATACAGGTGAATTCTGTGTCACTGATGCTAAGGGAAAGGGCTTCAAGAAAGATGTGGTCAATTGTGTCAAATGCTGCTGAGATATCGAGAGAGTTGAGGACAGATCTATTTGGAAAGATTGAAAAACTGAAGTCTCCTTTCCAGAATTTCTTGCAGTAGGGGTTTCACAGATCCGAATGAGGTTGCACTAGTTAGATGCATTTGCTTGAGATTTGGAAAGTGAAACTGAGGAATCTTTCTGGAGCTTTTGGCTGTTTCCAGGCCTGTTAGTGATACATTTATGACAGCTGTACCTCAGTTCTGCTTCTAAAGAACACACTATCCAATAATGTACTGATTATCAAGGACATCAAACCCAAATCAAATTGTCTAATATGCTTTTTAAAAGACAGTATGGAGTTACAGTAACAACAAATGCTACCAAATTGATGTTTACAGAGTGACTCTCCATTAGACTTTCATATCTGTACATGACCCATGAAGAAGCGCCAGAATATCATCTGCATTAAATTCAAATAACACTCCCCAATTAAGTTATGAAACATGTCAGTTTGCATTAACCCCCTCTTGCTGCAAGGGGAGCTGAATATGGAGCAGGAAGATAGGCAGAAGGAACGTTTGAAAGGGAAGCATGCAGAAACCAACTAACGCAACGGGCTTCGGACCATGGAGATAAAAAAGCAAAAGTAAGACTTATAAGAGAACAGTGACTAGACTTGGGTTAGCTTCTACTGTGCATCCAAGAAGTCACACAGACAGCTGAGAAGGTGCCAAGTTCAGTAGACAGTGGCTGCTCCCTGGAGCTAAAGGATTATGTTATTTGTATGGTGTATAAGTTCCTTACTTCTGACTCTATCAGGCTTTTTGGTGACAATTTCAGAAAGAAATCTAGAATTTACAAAGTATTTTCCACTTAGTATCTCCCACACCTTTCTTCTGAGGGAGAAAGGGAAAGGAATTAATAATCTCATTTCTCCTTGGGTTAAACTGTGACAAGGTTGAAGGATTTAAAGGTCATAGGCAGAAGGAATCTTAAGTCTTACACGAATTGCTAGATAATTCTGGAGACCTCTCAAGTACATAGTTGTTTACATTTTTTAAAGGACTCTATCTCCTTTCATTCGTGCACAACCCTGTAAGTAAAGCAAGGCAAGTGTTTGCACTCATTTCCGTTTTCAGGTAAGGACATTGCTATCCCAGGGAGCTTGACATGAGCCGTTCATTTCACTAAAAGCAGCAGAGCAAAAGTGGAACCTTGGTTTTCTCTCTCCCGGTCTTTCGATGAAATTGTGTAGGTTGAGATGAAGGAGAATGCAGCCTGACCTTTAAAAGTTGGGGCTTGTGCTGTTATTGAGCTTATAAAATTCATGGAAAATAACCAAGAAACAAATTCTGGCACAGCCTGGATTCCAAGGTCAAGAGAAATATCAGCAGTGGTTTGATCAAGCTGTGAAAGTAACAGCTAATTTCGTATGTTCAGAAAATGGTAATGTGCAAATATAGTACTGTAGTTAATGGTTCAGCACCGATTAATTCCAAATGTCAATTAAAACTACCTCAATTTCTTTGTAACCCAAATGTTCCCAGCCTGGTGTGAGGACGGCTTGGAGGATCAATAAGCCTTCATAAGAAAATGGTCAATGCTAGCGTGTCGTTACCCTCTGTGGGTTCACTTTCACCTCCTCCCTTGAAGCTGGAATACACGGCAGCACAGCTATGAAATATGTGCAATCATTTTTCACTCCTTTTCTTTTGCCTCTACCAGAGACCAGAGTTTTGGCATCTTAATTGTGTCATTAATTTTAGTTATGTTCTAAACATGGAGTAAAGAGGTCTTCAAGGGTGCGGGTGACTGACAGTGTTTAGACAAGTCCAATTAAGTTTCTTATGTTTGGAGAATCTTAGGAAGATAAATAAATCACTGAAGCTTTCATTATGAAAACCGCCATTTGGCGATTGTGATGGTTCTCCTGGGAAAGCAATGAAGATTTATGTCAGGAGGAAGGGTACAGCCAATTGAGCATTCTGTGCTTTAGTAGCATTCCTGTCATGGAATGAACTGAGTGAAATGTCCAGTTCAACTCTGCCGGTCACCTTCTCCCTTTCCCCAGATGCCTTTTCCAACTTTTCTCTTGGTAAATCTGAAGACACTTCCTTCAGTGTGTTGTGTTCTTTGAACAGGCTGAGGTGAGGAGGCAGCGCCCAAAGGTGATCAATATGCTGTGGCCCACATAGCCAGTTCCTGCTGTTTGATTCCGGTTCCCACTACCGCTGCTCTCCCCTTAACGTGCCTGCCCTTTCCCAGGACTCCTTTCTCCCCCAGGTAGAGCCCTAATACAAGTGAAAATTAAAGGGGTTTTCTAGTTCTTTGGGAATTCTCACCTGGAGCAGCAAATCATCCTGTCATGTCTCTTGTTCCTGTTTCCTCCCTCCAGCTCTCGGTCATCTGTCACTGAAGATCTCACACTTCTGAAGATCTCAGAAGTCATTAGGAAGATCAAGGAAATTTGTATACAAAATAATTATTAAATGGCATTAAAGGATTACTGTTAATTTTGTTGTTTGTTCATGCCACAGTGGTTATGTAAATTTTTCAATGCATGTAAGTTGGAGATATATCCTGAGGCACTTACAGATGAAATGGCATAATGTTTGAATTTGCTCTTAAAATACTTCAGGAAAAAAAAAAAAAAGAGGAGGGGTATATTAGTCAGGATCCAGTCAGGAGACAAAAGCCACACAATGTATTGTAACAGAGAATTTAACAAAGAATTATTAACCAGGACACTGAAAGGCAGAGAGAGAATGTATGATATCACAGAAGTAGCAACTGCAGGAAGCAGTGACACCCCTAGTATTGGGGAACAAAGGAAAGGGGCTGCAATTATCAAAACTTAGAGGCTTGGAGTTGAGGCCCCATCAGCTGGAACACAGACCTCTGAGAAGAGTGCTAGTGTCGGAGCTTGAGGAGAGGTTCGGAAGCCTCTGAAGGCGCAGGGTAACTCCAGACAGTGCTCTGGCTGACAGGGGCTGGTGTCTTTGAGGAGGGCGATGAGGCTGATTGCGTGTTAGAAAAAGTGTAAACTGGATACTACTGCTATGTTTCCCCAAAAACAAGATCTGGCCGGACCATCAGCTCTAATGTGTCTTTTGGAGCAAAAATTAATATAAGACCTGGTATTATATTACATAATATTATACCCAGTATTATATTATATTGTATTATATTATATTATGTTTATTATATTATATTTATTATATTATACCTGGTCTTATATTACAGTAAAATAAGACCAGGTCTTATATTAATTTTTGCTCCAAAAGACGCATTAGCGCTGATTATCTAGCTAGGTCTTATTTTCGGGGAAACACGGCGTTACTCTGGAAAGGGACTGCCACTGCCAGGGGAAAGCAGCACTGCAGGAGTGGTGTTAACAGGAAGTCAGCAGGAAGAGGCAAGTCCCTCTCCGTCCTCCAGCCTCAGTCTCCGTCTAGCACCCACCATTGGCAGAGTCCAACAGGGAGTCAGCTGGCAAAACAGAAATGAGGCATGAAGAGCCCCTAGCATCTCAAAGAGAGCATAGAAGGGTAGATTTGGAGCTGACATAATAGCTTAACAGCTGGCATGAGGGGGATACACAAAACAAGGTTGGCAAATGGGGTTAATTGTTACAATTAGGTGAAGCATACATGAGGGTTGATATAAAATTCTCTCTACTTTTGTATATGTTTGGAAACTTTCTATAATATGAATTAAGATTAAATAAAGAGGTGATGGTCATTTTTAAAAAAATCTTTTAAACTTGATGTTGTTATTATTATTAATACATTGAAAATGTTAAAGTGATTTTAATGGAAATCAAAACATTTTAAAAGATATATCTACAATTCTGCCATTCAAGAAAAAAATTTCTTTCTTTTTTCCTTTTTTTAAACAGCATTTTAAAGATTTGCTTAATTAAGAATCTCAAACCTCAGAGTAACTGGCCCATTCAGTACATTGAGAATTTGGTTTTAAGCCTCTCTACCTTTCTCTATAATCACTTTTCTACTTTAAGACAAAGTGAGTTGTCAGCCTCCATCTCCATTTAAGGACATGACCTCCTAGCTCATTGTCAGACTGCCAAAATTATAGATATAGATAGATTTAGATAGTTTAACTTTCAACTCCCACTTTTCTCCATATATCTTTTTTTCCATCCCACTCATCATTCTTACTCTTTTTGAACCCCCTTCAGTTAGTCCATGGACACAGCATAATTCACAGGGGTTCCATGGAACCATAAGAAATGTTACTGGCAATGACCAGTTAGGCCCAATGGCACTGTCTGTGTCTCCCAGTCCAAAGAGGAGCATTCCGTTCTTTCCAGGCTACAGGCCGCCTCTCAGACCCAGCATGGAAATGGTCATAAAATGGGTTGGGTGGCAACTGGAAGAATATAAATGATTCCATGCAAACTCCTACCCTGTCACATTTGAACAGCTTAATGTTTTAGAAAGATTGCCCTTGCTGGAATGTGGACAGTGGATTACAGAGGAGCAAGAGTGGGGCCAAGGAGAAAAGTCAGGATTCTGAAACAATGATCCTGGCAAAAGTGGATGCTAACCAGACGCAAGATAATGGGAAGGGATTGAAAGAATTGAAGGGGTCTGAGAAATATACAGGAGATGGAACCAACAGGACTAGATCATGGATCACAAGGGGAGCTGGACACAGAAAGGAAAGTTAGAAATGACTTCCACGTTCCTCGCCTGTGTGATCGGGTAAGTGGCTGATGCTCTCCTTCACCAAGAGAGGAAATACAAGAAAAAACCTGGAGAGAGGGGATGGTGCATCTTGGGGGTGGGAGACGGTGAGGATTCTGAGCGATACTCATTTAGAGGTGTACAATAAACAATTGGGTATATGGTCCAAGAGCTCAGGTTTTGAAGGAGCTGGGATGAAGATATAGAGCAACAGTTACCTTTTGGTTTTCATGATTGCATTTGTTTTTAATTCCACAACATAAATATATTTCAGTTGTAACAAATTGAAAGAGCACACATAAATCAAAGTATCTCTGGAATACCCTCCCCCATCTTAGTTTCTCCCTAAAGGTAACTGCTATTGTCGCTTTCACTGATACTCTTCCAGAACTTTTTCTCTGTCTTAACGTAAATAGATGGACTTACAGAACTATGTGTTGTTTGTTTGTTTACCTGAAAGGTATATGGCTGTCTTAGGTCAGGTTCTCCAGCAATAGACTCTGAAATGGAGATCTGTATGCAGGAGATTTAAGGGAGGGGGTGGGGGAATGAATTGCTGGAACAACACCTATAAGGGAGAGAGGGAGCAGGGCTGGGCAGAAAAACAAGTTGAACTGTGATGCAAGTACAGTTAACGTCTCAGCCACAGTGATGGGGTCCTCCAGGACTAGCACAGGCCTTCAGGTGAACACAAACTGAGACAAAGGGCCATTGGATGCTGACACTGTACTCTTACTTTGACCAGTCATTGAAGGAGAGCTGCCTCTGAAGAAAGAATGTACTTTATTAAACATGGCTCCCTTTAACTGAGGGCAATTCCTAAAGAGGGACTCCCCTGTGATCCGTCAGAGCCAACGCTCCTGCTGCTGGAGAAATGAGTGCAGTGATCCTGAAGGGAGGACCTGGGAGGCACAACACGGCACCCACTATAAAGACAACAAATACACTTCTGAAACATGCTTTTAAACCTCAGAGTATGTTCTAGACATCTCTCCATTTTGGGAGTTAGACTAATCTTATTCTTTTATCCTTTTAGTAGTTAGACTAATTCTTATTCTATGATGTAAGTTCCCCATTTCTGCAGCTTTCAGTCTGGGATCAAGGTGGTTCATTTAGCATTTGGCACCTAGTGGTAAGGGCACTGATGGAAAAACCCATAGGCATGCTGGTTAGCAGAATCAGAAATGTAAAGCTGGAAAACGATTACTGAAGTGAGTGGAGGAATTTTGGAAGAGAAGAGAAAGGAGACAGAGAAAGGATCCCTAAATTCTGTCTACCCAAGTCTCAGGCTGATCTATGAACCAGGCACTCGTGGAATAGAATAAAGCAGCTCTACTACAGCAAAAGATTTGACTCAAGACGAGAGCTGCCGCCCAAAGAAAGAGAGTTTGCAGTTCAAACCTTGCTAAGAAAATTGCCTGCTATAGCAAAGGAAACAACACACGCTACAAAAAAATAACAAAAACCAGAATCTTCATAACTTCACTTTCATAATATACACGATGCATTCCACAATGACATGTGAAGAATCAAGAAAATGGGGCACATTTTCAAGAGAAAAGAGACTGAATCACATCTGACCCTGAAATGAACCAGATGTTGAAACTAAAAGGTAAGAATGTTAGGGCAGCTATTTTAACTATCCTTAATAAAGTAAAGCAAAATATGCATGTGACGAATGAAAACATAGGCAAACTCAGCAGAGATATTTAAGCAACAAAAACACACGTGGAAATTTTAAAACTGAGAAATACAATAACCAAAATTTTTAAATTACTGGATGAACTTTATAACCAAATGGAGATGTAAAAAAAAAGTATGCGAACTTGAATATAAATAAATAAATCTATCTATGCACAAGAAAAACATTTTAAAAATGAACAAGGTACTTCTCAGATAATACCAAATGGTTCAGCACACAGGCAGTCTTAGAAGAAGAGAGAAAGAATAGAGAAAGAAAAAATATTTGAAGTAATAATGGCCAAAAGTTTCCCAAATTTGTTGAAAAACAGAAATGTACATACTCAAGATGCTTCGTCAATGCCATGAAGACTCTAGCATGGAAATACATCACACTGTTGAGCCAAAGATAAAGAAAAAACCCTGGAAGTAGCAAAAGAAAAGTGACACATTACATACAGGGGAACAGAATTGAATTAAGAAATGAATTTTCATCAGAAACCATCAGAAGCCAGAAGAGAATGGAAAATGTCTTTAAAGTGCTGAAAGTAAAAAATGAAAAAAACAAACTATCAACCCAAGATATCTTATCCAGCAAAAATATCCTTTAAAGATAAAATCAAAATAGAAACAATTTCAGATAAAAGAGAACTAAGAGACTTTGTTTCCAGCAGAACCATACTATAAAAAATGCTAGGGGAAGTTTCTTAGGCTGAGGGGAAAGATTCTAGATGAAAATTTGGATCCTCAGAAGAGAATGAAGGGAATCAGAAATGGTGAAAATAAATAGCTGAGGAAATGCAATTTTTTTTCCTCTTAACTTTGAAAATAAATCTGTTTTAAAAGAGTATGACATTGTTTTGTAGGATTTATAACATAGGTATACGTAATTCATATAACAACTATAACACACACACACAAAAACAGGGGCAGATATATCTGTATATATTTGCAAAGTTTCCATATTTTACACAATGTGTTACCATGTTAACTGTAAACGTAGAGGATATATAATGGTATCACTACTCAGCCACTAAGGAAAAAATACCAAGAAGTATAGCTAAAAAGCCAATAAGAAAATTTAAATGCAACTTTAAATATTCAAATATTTTTAAAGGCAATAAATGAAAAACATAGGCTAAAAATTAGAGGAGACAGGTAAACAAAAAAGTAGATCTACCCAAACATATCAATAATTACATTAAATATTAATTGATTAACAATTCAATCAACAGAGATTGTCAGAATGGATTTTAAAAACTACTGTCTACAAGAGACACATTTTAAATCTGAAGACACAAATAGCTCAAAGTAAATGGATGGAAAAATATATGTACTATTCTAAGTGGCTATATGAATACCAGACAAAATAAATTTCAAGATGTGTGTTGAATTGTATTTCTCCAAAAGATATGTTGAAGTCCTAACCTCTGGTACCTGTAAATGTGACTTTATTTGGAGATAAGGTTTCTGCTGATGTAATCAAGGTCTTCGAGGATTAGGATGAGCTGTAATCCAATGACAAGTGTCCTTACAAGAAGAGGGAAATTTGGACACTGAGACAGACACACGCGGAGAAGAAGGCTATGTGATGATATAGGCAGAGATGGGACTAATACATCTACAAGCCAAGAACAAGCAAGTATTTATTGTAGGCAACTAACAGAAGCTGGAAGAGGCCAGAAAGAATTCTTGCCTAGAGCTTTCAGAGGGAGAATGGCCCTGCTGATACCTTGATTTTGGACTTTTAGCCTCAAGAACTGAGAGAAAATAAATTTCTGTTGTTTAAACCACCAAGTTTGTGGTACTTTTTAAAATAGCAACCCTAGGAAACTAATACACAAAAGAAAAAATATTATCAGAGATAAAGAGGGACATTTTATTATAATAAAAGGGTCAATTCATGAGGAAAATATAATCATAAATATATATGCAACCAATAAAACAGTTTCAAAATACATGAGGTAAAAACAGAATTAAAGAGAGAAATTGACAATTCCACAATCTTAGATATTTTATCAGTCTTCTCTCAGTGATTATAGAATAAAGATAGACAAAAAAAAAAAAAATCAGCAAAGACATAGAAAATCAGAAAAAAAAACCCACAAAAAAAACTCTACCAACCACATATAAAGGAAACCACATATAAAGGAAAGAAGAGCTGTTGTTAGCCTTGGAACATTCTTTTCTGCATTCTGCAATTTTCCTGATGTCCTCAATTATAGTCTTGGTCTTTCTTCTGATATGTAACATATTTACCCTATTTCTCCTTCAAATTTGTGGTTGCAAATGTTTTGAATTTGCTTTTAAAAATTATATTTTATCTTACATCATTTATGCAGCATTTGTTTTTTACTCTGTTTTTTTCTTGGTCAGCCATTTTAAAGTTTCATTTTCCTATCAAGTATTGCTTTCCCAGATTGCTTTTTGTTTTGTTCTAAATTCATATTTCTTCTTGTACATTTCTGGTTTGCTTAAAATAATAAAATAATAGCAAACACTTCCAAATGCTCTAAATATATTCAGTTTTTTAATCATTTGCCACAACCCTATGGAGAAATACTAGTATGATTCCCATTTTATTGATCAGGATATTAAGCCACTGGAAAGTTAAGTAACTTATCCCAGACCACAAAGCTAGTACCTGGTGGAACCCGCATCTAACCAGTCAAGTGAGTCCCAGCATCTATGCTCTTAACTGCTGGGCTGCGAAGTCAGTCTCCCCTAGATGGCCAAATTAAATATTTTGGTTACTTTTTAATAATAACTTCTCTTCTATTTCCTCCTTATCAACTTCCTCATTTTCAAAGGTTTTGCTCATTCTCTCAGTTACATTATTGTTGATCAAATTACTTCTTCTTGTTAACTCCTTTACCATCATGGAAAAAAATTTCTTTCTAAGCCTTCTGTGGTAGACTGAAAAATGGGCAAAAAAAGAAAGAAAGAAAGAAAATTTCCGTGTCCTAATCTGTGGAACCTGAGAGTGTTATTTTATGTGGCAAAGTCTTGGCAGATATGATTAAGTTAAGGATCTTCAGATAGGAAGGTTAATTTAGATTATCTGGGTGGGCCCTAAGTGGAATCTCATGTATCCTTAAGAGAGGAGCAGAGGCAGATTTGACACACACACAGAGGAGGAAGCCATGTGAAGACACAGCAAAGAGGGATTGGCGACGCCAGCCTAGAAGACCGGAGTGATGGAGCCACAAGCTGAGGAATGTCAGCAGTGGTGAGAAACTGGGAAAAGCAAGAAACAGGTTCTCCCCTAGTGCTTCCAAAGGAAGCACAGCCCTGCTGACACCTTGATTTCTACTTAGTGATACTGATTTTGGACTTCCAGCCTCCACAACTATGAGAGAATAAATTTCTGTTGTTTTAAGCCACCTAGTTTGTGGTAATTTGTTACAGCAGCCACAGGAAACTAATACACCCCTTCTCTCAGCTACAATGTTAAAAAACATTTTTCTTGTTGCCCTCTTTCATGGAGAGAGATAATTTTATTCATTCATTTAAAAAATGTTAGATATAAGCCCACTGTGTGTTAGGCTCTAGGGATAAACATGTCAAATGGACAGTGTCTTTATTCTGGAAGACCTTGGCTCAATGGTGGACAGTGCTTGGCAGGGTAATTTCGAACAAAATACATTAAAGTATGTATTATGAGACCGAGAAAGAGGGCTATGAGATCACACAGGAGGGGTATGAATTTGAGAGGACAAAGCCTGGCTTCTTCAAGGAGGCTTGAAGAATCTGAGGCTTGCATGGAAAGTAAGGGTGAACCAGGCAAGGAGTATGTGGGGACAGAGCCCCAAAGAGCAGTTTCCAGGCTCTCGGCCTCATATGGAGGGGTGCTAGCTCGAGTGGTAGATGGCCATCAGCTGTGGCTGGTTGGCCATCAGCTGTAGCCATTGAGCCATTAGCCACTAATATAACTGCTGAGGCTATGGAGGAGAGTCGAGGAGAGTGGAGGAGCAGAGTTGAGGAGAGTGGAGGAGAGTCGTCGGTCGGTTGGCAGAAAAGCAGACAACAGGTCGCACGTCCTGTGAACCCAGACTCCAGTGAGACCACAGTGGTATGACTCCCCTACCTATGGCTCCATGGGTGTTCCTTTTGGGCCTGGCCATATCCTGCATTCTTACGTGGGGAGCAGGAGCAGAGACCCCGCATGACTCCTCGCACGACAGAGTAGTATCCCAGGCAGGAGCAAAGGCAGCAATTAGTTCACCTCTCAGGTCCTTAGCACTTAAAACACCCTTGTTTTCCTTCAACTAACTGATGAGATGCACAAAATGTCTTTTCTTCTGTACCATGTGCTTAGCAGTGCTCTGTACATATTTACTAGTAATTCAAAGGGCAAAGCATAATTTTAGCATAACCAGTTTCTTTGCTTTCTCTTCTGACAATGTTCTTTAGTAGAAGAATCAGCAGCTGAGGATTAGAGATGGGAGCCCTAGTCCCCGTTTCCACTTCTCACATGCCCTTTTTTATAAAGTAGTTTCTCCACAGTTCATGAGTGTCCTGATAGAACACACAGGACAGAACCAACATGAACATGTTTCCAGAAGTAGAAGTTGTGGCCAAAATGGATACTTCTCTTACCCTCACTCGACCCCTAAACATGACCTTCAGAAAGTGACTTAATTTTCCATGTTCCCAAAGACTTGGAAAAGCCACTCTATGATTTTTATGCTTCCGTTGCAAAGGTCTTAGCTATCTCTAACATGGGCATGACCTCTGTATCCTGCTAGATCATTAACTCGCTGTGGGCAGGAATTGACCCTCCACCTCACTTGCATCTGCCTTCTCTCTCCAGCCAGAAATGACATACAAGGCAAAGAAAAAAGAAATGTGTATCAACAGCTGTGTTTCATTTTTTTTTGCCTTTATTGAGAGACAAAACGACCCTGGTTTAGGTCCACGTTCTGAACAGGTCTTAGCTCAGGAGGGCCCTTTATCAATGCCTACTAAGACATTTGAAGGTATTTCTTCATATTAATGATGTGATACATTTAAAAAGCAAGAAAAAAAATACGGATACTGTGCCTTGTGTGAGCTTTGAACTCGCCAAACAACTTTGAAGGTCAGAGGAAGCAGTTTGATCATAATGAGATCAAGAATTAGAACACATTTTTAAACCTTTCAGAACTGGAGGCAGTAGGGAAGGGATACAGAAGTTTAGGGAACGGATGGCTGGGTAGAGAAAATGGTGTCATTTTAGAGTACAGCTGAATATATAGAGCTCACCCCCTTTCCCTCCTCAAACATTTAACAAACATTTGGTTGGCTGAGTTATACAACTTCCAGCCCTGCTCCAGAAGGTCTCTGTTTATCTTTACAAGGACAATTAAGTGACAGGAATGTGTAATATAGTGAAGCGCTGCCAAAACAAACAGCTCTCTTTAAACATTATGTAAAAGTGGCCATTGTTGCTGGTGTTTCTGCAAGAGTCAGAAACCACTTGCTAATAGTTTAATTCCATTTCTCTGCAGACTGGCCTCTCCTGTGGCAGAAGGGCAACCACGTGGTCTGCTGGTTAGAGAGAAGCCTGAATGGCCCCACATTTTACAACATAGCTGAGCGACTGACTCACTCTGTAACTTAGGGATACATCGCTTAACCTCATGGGGCTTGTTGGAAAATTTGATAAGATGTGAAGCTGGACTGAACATCAGCCGGGTTTGTGGTGCAGCTGATTTGCTTGACTACAGGGTACAGTTTGAGACTGCCGGGGCTGACTAACTGACAGCCCTGTGGGCTGCGATTGGTAAAGGGAAGCCTTACAAGATGCAAAGAAAGTTCAGTCGTGTGAGAATATCCTACAGAGGAGAGGGGAGCCTCTCTGCAGAATCAGTAGATGAGTACTGCTAGTCTCTGTGCCCAGCTGGCCTCAGCCAACAATCATACCTCCCTGTACAATGGATCTTACATGGGTCTCAGCTGTATCTTGCTCCCCAGCTCATTGGCATGTGCTGACTGTGCTTGGCAGGGCAAGTACTCTGCAGTGCCCACATGCTCCTTGCTCCAGGGATCCGCAGACCCTGAGAGGCCAGGGATGAAATGGAGTGAAATGAGGAGAAAGCCCTTCCCTGACTCTCCAAAGGGGAGAGAGTTTACATAAAATATATGCACTGGAATGGAAAGATGATTGACTGAAAATTGGTGAGCTAAGTTACAAGAGAAAATAATTTGAGGAAGGAATGCTCATCTTACTGATATTTGGTATTGCCATTGGATTTCTGAAAGACATCAAGGCAGCCCAGGGATGGTGATTTCAGATCCAGGAGCTGGAATTGGCATTTTGGTGACACAGGATGGGCCCTTGAAGGTGAAACTTCTGATAAAACCTACAAAAGTCTCAACTGGTAATTTGTAGTTTCCAAACTTCCTGAGAAACGTCCTGGGTAAATTGTGCTTGAATGGTAGATTTTACTCCCAACACTAATAATAGTTGGTTTGTGTTTCAAACACCTTTCAGCTAGCCCTAAACAGGTCAATGGAGAATTGTTTTGGATGAATAAACCATTAGGAGGGAGCAGAAGTAACAAGACAGACGTGGCTGTTTGCTACACTAACTGTGCTCAAACCCACACACAGCATCGGAGGTGAGCATATTTTTCTTTTCGTCCTGTCACAGATGACAATGCTCCTCTCTGTAATAGGGGCTGAAAGACTGTCTGAGTGCCCACATGAAGTCTGTCCTCTGCCTGCTGGTTCTGGACGTGACTTTCAGGGCCTGTCTGCTCGGTGTTCGAAGCCCTCGACGTCTTTCATAGTTGGGGTACTTGGTCCTACCATTAAGTCCCAAAGAACCAAGAGGAAAACATCTCCATCATCTCAGAGTGAGGAGATTAATGAGAATAAGAATTAAGAATTAGACTAAGAAGATAAATGCAGAGGAAGCCAAAAGAATAAATGCTTAATAGTAAGATTTTGAACCTAACTTACCTGCGTAGAGAGATTGGGATGACAGAGGACTTCCCAAGGACCTTCCACTCACAGGACTGATAACTACCTGTCATTCACTCATTCATTTTGCAAACATGCACTGATTTCCATCTACTTGCATAGCATTGCCATAGGATTCCAAGGTGACAGGCAATGTGACAACCTAAGACACGTAATATGTGATCACCTCCCCAAAGTACATATGATGCACCCTAATACACGTATATACATGCTAAATTAGGAATGCACAGTGATATGGGCGTTTGGATTTTACAGAGAGAGACAGATCACTTATTTAAATGAGACTGAATTGGGAAATATAGAGAGAAAACAGGTGTATTCGTGACAAAAAGAATAGCATAAATAAGAGACCAGACGTTCTGATGATGCAAGCTGTGCTCTGTAGACACTGGCTTCTATATACAGGAGAGTCCATTTAGGGGAATGTAGGAGATAAATCAGTAAGAAGCCTTGAATAATGGACCTCATCCTATAGGCGATGGGAATGGTGAGTGTTTGAGTTGTTCATGTATTCATTCATTCAACAATATGTACCTTGTATGCACTTTTCTAGGATTTGGAAATGCAAGAAGAACAAGAATTTGTCACTGCCTTCAAAGAACTTACATTCTAGTAGGGAAACATCCTGCAAACAAATAATTGGCAAAAAGTGATACAGTAGAGTGGTAAATATGGCCAGCTGTGACATCAGACAGAGCCCGGTTTCAATTTCCTATGTGCCACATACCAGCTATTGGACCTGGACAAATTACTTACATTTCTCATCTGCAAAATGGGGTTAAGAATGGTATCTGTTCCGTAGGGCTGCCATGAGGCTTAAGGGAAGAAATTAATACAAAGCACTCAACACAATCCTGGGCACATTGAAGCACTTAATAAATGTTTACTATCATCAAAATGCTCATTTTCAGGACTGTAACTAGTATCTACAGAAAAGGAGAAATCAGCATTACTGGAGGAAGTAGAGCTGTGTCTGTCAGGAAAGCTTCCCAGAAAAGATATTATGTCAGGTTTGGGGGTGGGGTGTAAATTGAAACTCATCCAACACAGGGTAGAGCATTCTAGGCACACCAAAGAACGTGCACAAAGGTATGGAAATAGGCAACAGCACATTCAAGGGCTTGGAAAAAGGTGGGGTTTTTTTTTTTTGGTTTCAGGTCTACACAACATAGTGATTAGACTTTTATATAGCTCACAAAGTGATAACAATAAGCCTAGTACCCTTCTGACACAGTACATAGTTATTACAATATTATTGACTATATTCCCCATGCTGTACTTTATATTCCCATGACTACATATTTTAATTATAGTTGCTATTCAATATTATTTTATAGTAGTTTCATGTGTACAGCATCATAGTTAGACATTTATATAATTTAGGGAGTGATCCCTTCCCGGTAAGTCCGACTGAGAAAGACAAATACCATATGATCTCACTTACATAAGGAATTTAAAGAACAAAATAAACAAACAAAACAGAAACAGACTCATAGATACAGGGAACAAACTGATGGTTATTACATGGGAGGGGGTCGGGGGGCCGGGTGAGAAAGGTGTAGGGATTAAGAAGTACAAATTGGTGGTTACAAAATAGTCAGGGGGATGTAAAGTACAGTGCGGGGAATGTACTCAATAGTGTTGTAAAAACTATGTATTGTGAAGAGTTTTATGTTGCTGACAATCAGAACGCAATGAGGACCTGGGACTGGGCTGGCCAATCATCTTGAGCCTGGTGTGCCCGAGAAGCAGACCACAGCCTTCAGCTTCAGGCCGCTCACCCTGGCCTGGGATCCCCTTCCACCTAGCCTCAAGCTCCAGGGACTCAGCTGCTCCTTGCTGGCTTTCACCTGAGCTGGCGTGCCACCTGAGATTTGGTTTCCCAAAATCTGGGACTGGGGGAAGTAGGTGGTTGGCTCATGCCTTTTATTAGGAAGCATATTCTTCCCTGAATCCCCAGTAGACTTCCCATTAAGTTTCATATGCTCACTACTAGACAAATTACAATCATCCCCTCTGGCCAGACACATCACTGACTGAACAAGATCAGGATTCTGTTAAGAAGAAAGAACCAGGGCAATCTACTGAGTGGGCAGCATTAGTGCCTGCCATACTCCCCTAGTGGACTGTAAATTCCTGGTGGCAGAAATTGATTCTTACTTATTTTTTTGTACCTCTAGGGTATAACAGAGCATCTGAGAATAGATGCTCAAAATGTTTGTTGAATGAATAAAAAAGACCAAGTATGGAATAATATTAAAAACTTAAGTATGAGGAAGTAACAAAGCTACAGAATTGTATAGATTCTTATAATCTTGGATCCTGGCCTCTAATTTTCAAATCTTTTCATGGAAGGTAACTTGAAGAGAGGAATGAAGTCATAAAAGATGTCTTATGTTTTAGGGTGGTTAATCTGGAATGAGTAAAACAGAAAGTGGGAAATTTATAGGCAAAGAGGCTAGTGTATCTGTTGAGATGCTTTGTATTTAGCTAATATACATATATATATATGGCCTGGGAATGGCATAATTTATCAAAAATTCACTAGATAATTGCTGACAACTCTATCTCACTCTGACACTAATAGCTCAAGTATCTCAGTAAATACCTGTTTCATAGAAAGATCTGCTTTTTAATTTCAATGTGCAAAGTGTCTTTCACCCATACACCATGAATTGTGCGCATGAAATTCTTGTAGTAACTGAAGGCATGATCAATAAATGTAGATATCAAAGGGCTCTGCTGTCATACACTAAATCTAAGAAGCCAAAATAGAATTCCTTCTTTTTAGGAAGTAAATGGTTGACTCTCACTGGATTGATCAGTAGTCTACATATTGTTCTAATTCTGAAGTTAATTCCATGGTGTGTTTGATGTTTTTAAGGATTTGAAAACGATTTCAGTTGTGTAGAGTTCTTGCTCTCTTTACTTCACAACAGTATGAGAATGTCCTTGTGGAATTCTCAATTGAAGATGGAATTGTAAAGTTAACTGACTTGGCAAACAGGTTCATAAGGTATGATGTTTCATACTTTAAAATATGGACAGCTGAAATTACATATAACAGGAAGTGTGTACATAGGGCAGAGTCCATGTGCCGCACACAAGGAATGATTGCTGGAGATTCTGCTATCACATCCAGAAGAAGCAAAGAAGCCAACCCTTCTGTTTTTGCGGAACAAGAAAACCTTTCCCAGAAGGTCCATAGTGGACATCCCCTCACATATGCCCATTCCTAAGTCATTCCTTATCACTGGAAAGGGGAATGGGATTAGGGTGGCTGATTTAGATTAACCTTTCAGGGTGGGATGGATGCTGGCAAGAAAATCTGCATGGCGAAGGGTCCAGTTTAAGAGGTTTTGCCATAGTGTAGGTGGCGAGGTTTCAAAAGCATGAACTTGTTTTATTTATTGTGGTAAAAATAGTTATGAAAGTAGGATGTAAGAGATATTTTGAAGAGAGAACAGTCATTAATTGAATATGGGGGGGGGGGAGCAAATGAGAGGGAGGAACCAAAAAGATTTTGAGGTCGAATTTCTCCTTAAAATTGATCTATAGCAACAACAGAAAGATGGAGAGGCACTTACTAGTTCCAGAAACTTGGAAACTATTCCCAGACTTAAAGTTCAGCTGTGGTTAACAATGAACAAACAAACAAAACCCAAAGTAACCAGCAGAATGCAGAACTCAGAGCATTTTATTATGTGGCAAGACGGGTTAAGTTCAGCTAAGAACAACATACACAATAAATTCTTCACATGGTTTACGTCCATTTCATCTCCCAGAAGGTTAAAAGAGTAATAAGGGGAACCGTTATTTTGCCCTGAAATTTGAACAGTTGCAACAAACGAGTTAAGAAGAAAACCAGGCAGAAAGTAGCAGTTTAAACTTTGGGAAAGCGGGAGGAATAGCACAAGCTCAGTCAGACACGGGCTTTCAAAGTTAGGAGGTTCCCACGAAGACATTCTTCCGAGTGGACTACACTTCCACTCAGAGCAAATGGCCCAGGACTGGGAGGGGTGTCCACAAGAAGTCATGTGACTGCCTGAGATGCTCTCTGATGACCCCAAATTTTAAAAGAATATTAAAAGATGGAAGGCGTTATCATTACAGGGTGGATAAAACCTTGCTATGGAGTCAGAAAGAACGGGGAGTAAGCCCTGATATTGACACTTGGTAGCCATGTGGCCTTAGACAAGTTGCAGAACTATTTTGTGCCATCTTTCCTCATCTTTAAATTATTCCCCCCTTCTCCCCACCTCTTCCTGTCTTTCTTTTTCATTCCCCCGTATCAAGTAGTAGGACTGAAGCTCACTGGTCTGAGAGAAATGAAGATCCAGCCAAGAGAGGAGTTGGCCTAGGTGCCTGGCAGAACTAAACGATATCAGGCAGGCCTTGGTGAATTTATGTCAGGGAACTGGGAGGACCAGTGGATGAAATGGTGGAAACACTGTTCATTGTGTTTAAGGAACTTTGGCCATAGAAGGAGAAATGAATCCCAAATTTCAAAAAGTGCATCAGTATGGATGCACGGAAACATGGACTAGTCACCTCAGTATGGAATTTGAGCCACTTTCTGGAATAAGTTATTAGAGATTTGAGTGACTAAAAAAGGAGATTTAGAAAGCCAAGGCCCGATTTACCTCATTCTCATTTCTGACAGGTTTGCTAGACCAAGAATCAATAAGGAATGCTGTAGACACACTGGATCTGGACGTCATGAGGCAGTTGATAAAGTTTCTAACAATACCCTTGTGGGGAAATAGAGAACGTAGTCTGGGGGCAAAGAGATTCATGTGGTTTCTTAATTAGTTGGCCAACAGAGTCAAAGGATGCTGAGGAATGGTCCCCATCAACCTGGAGGGGACCTGGAAGGTGGTATCCAGGGAAACATTGTCCGTACCTTTCTACTCAACAAGGACATGGTTGTCAGGAGACTTTAGCCCTACCAGATATCCTTTTTTTGAGGGAAAATATGCTTTAATATAACATGTAAATAAAAAAGTAACTTTAAATTATTTTAATATGTTAATAATAAAACATTTTTATGTAATTTTATGATAAATTTAATCATTAAAATAATATAACTTTAATAATAAAATATCATTTTGATGTTTCCTCGTCTTTGTCAAGAGAAATTCCAATCATCTAAGTTCCTTGTGCTGAATTGATTGCAAAAATGGTTTTAACTACTCACCCTTTCCTAGATATATTTCTTCTGCATCAAGATCTTGCACCATCTCCCATCAAGAGATGTCCCTGTCCCTTGAATGAAGTGGTCTGGTGACTTTCTATGGCTAACAAAACGGGGCAGAAGTGACTGAATGCCAGTTCCAAACCTAGGCCTTAAGTAGCCATGCGTGTTTCCATTTTCTTTCTGCCCCCAGTGTATAAACAAGCTCAGGCTAGCCTGATGTATGATAAGAAACATCACCTCGACACGCAGCAGACAGCCAGCGAATTGCCGGCCTGTGAGCGAGGACATCCAAGACCAGCCAGCCCCAGTCTGCCACTGATGGACACATGAGCAAGCCCAAGCAAGATCAGACTGGTCTGGGCCAGTTCAGCAGACTGGCTGACAACATATCAGCAAAGTTGTGAGAAAGTTTCATGCTATGGGAGCAGATGGACTCCCCTCTTGTTGGCTCTATTTCAAAGATGGCTCTATTTGGGAGGTATCATGTACCCACTTCCCACAAGCTATTGAACTGATGATAACCACCTGCCAAATTGTTGTAAACACGTGTGATGGTGTCTGCCTAACTCCAAAGAGACTCTCTTGCCACGCAAACAGCACTTCTGCCTCCATTATATTTGCACGAAACCCCATCCCTTGGCCAGAGTTGACAGATCGGGGTGTACACATGACACAACACTGAATTTGGGTATTGTGGGGTGACCGCCTTCTGAAATGCTCATAGAGGAACACAGGAAGCTGTTCTGCAGAGAAATACAGAAATAAATACTGACTGAGTGATTATTTGGCAGGCACTGTTCTAGGCATGGGCGAACCTGCAAGAAACAAACCAGGCAAAATCCTTGCTTTAGCGAAACTTGCATTTAGTAGGTGCCAGGAAACAAAGATGACAGGCAGAGAGAGAAAGGAAAACAACATGGCAGAGTTCCTGGCAGGCCCCTGAGAATGGCCTGTGGGTTCTATGAGAAACCCCAGTGGCACTCCAGTAAACTTCCTGGTTGCTTGTGCCAACTGGAGTTCGTTTCTGTTATTTGCAACCCCAAGGGTCATAACTAAGACTCCATATGAAATACATCTGACTCCGTACCCATTCTCTTCACAACCACTTTGGGGCAGGGGGAGGAGGGGAACATTTTAAGATCAATAGATCAGAAGCTAATGGAAGAGAATGAGAACATTTTTCTCACTATCCTTCCACATATCAGTTCTCAAATTTAGGGTCTCTAGACTTCTAGTTTCCACAACAAGGAAGACTGAGAGAAGCTGCTTCCCCAGATATTCAGGATGGCAGAGCAAAGGTTAGATGATAGGCAGATTTTATGGTCTCTACCGCATCCAGGTATTATTATTATTTAATATTTCTACATAACTGTGCGATAAGCAAGGAAGTACATTCTCCACCCAGGCTTACAATAATAAATAAAATCATTCCAAAACAAGAAGAAGGAAAAAAAAACCTCTTTCCCCCCAAGAGCTTAGAGTGGAGAGGTAAGTCAAACAACACAGGACAGAGATATGGCCTTAGATGAGTTCAGGAAGTTTTAAATAGACCGTGTCGCAGTGTGGTCAGGTTTCCAGGGGCTTTTGGAGAGAGCAAAGGAAAAGTTATTTGGATGGAGATCAGGCTGGCGCGCTCAGCAGAGGGGTGCAGGTCTCAGCACAGTGTGTACCCCGTCCTCCAAGGAGCATCTGTTCCTTGAGCTTTTGATTTTGGAATCTTAGACTTATTAAATAAAAGGGTAGAGAGAGATTAAAACATTTTTTTCAAAAAAAGCACCTTGCCATTTCGCCAAATCTGCTTTTATTTTAATGACTCCTGCAGTGAGATGCAGATCTTCTTTCAATTTTCTACTTGCTGATTAATTTCCTGTTGACTCTGAAGGTAACTGAAAACCTTTTGGATAAAACAGAAATAGCCTAATGCAAGTGATTCTTAGTAATGGATTGAGTCACTTAGGTCAGCTGTCAGGGGCGTCCTTTGAGTTCTGGGTGGACGGGTGGTTTGGGCATTTGTTGATTTAAAATGTGTCCATCAAGAAACACATTCAACATAAAGTCATTCTTCTCCTCTTCCAGTGTCCCGGAAGGGTCCACCTCTTGTTCAACTCTGGAGGCCCAGTGTTAGTCTAAGTTCCGAAACTGGCTCTGTCTGCCCTCAGCCTCCTGCCCAGTCCCCTTTCTCTGACCTGCCCCATCAGTCTGGACACTTTCCTCTCTCTCTCCATGTTCAGGTTCCTGTCTCATGTATTTCACCCAGTTATAACCTGCCGAAAAGAACATACTTCGATATCAGTCATGCACATTTGAGCATGAATTTAAGTCAGATTACTTCTCCTAAGGGCTCCCACGTATGAACCCTTGCATGTGAAGTGTGGGAAGGTCTCAGGGAAAGATCCGTTGGCTGGTAGTTCAGGACTCCGCTCTAGTCTTGGCTTTGTGCTAAACGGCTGGGCATCCTGTGCTAAGCACTTCACTTCTTAGTGTCAAAAAATTTTTTTTTAATTCTATAACATCAGAGGTTTAACTACATAATTTCTAAAGCCTCTTCCTTCTCTTAAAGCTGTGAATTCCCAATATTAGAGGGTGGATATTTGAGGAGAGTTGGAGCCTCCCCAGGTCGCTAAGTCAATCACAACATATTCGGTCTCCTTCATCTAGATGCCAAGAGATCCAAAAGCACCTTCCAGCAACTGAGATCCAATGTCTGCAGATTTTCTCTCTGGGAAAGGTCCTGCTAGAATTTTATGCAAGGAAAGCTACATGCGTTATTCTTGGTTTCTATTCACACCTTAAATGCCTAATATTAACTTCCTAGTGCGACCTAATGCAGGGTGACCACCAACAAATAAGTTTAAAACTAAAAAGTGTAGAAACATACAAGCTTTAAGCCCCAACCAAATCCCTTTCTGTGGAACTGCCAGCCCCCTTTTTGTCCCCAGGTATGCACTTCCCACGCAGCTCTCCAGACAGGACAGTGGTTCCCAACCTTGGCTGCACTTTAAATCCTGTGCAGAACTTTTAAAAGTCCTGTGCCCAGGTCCCCCCAGGGCCATTTACATCAGCCTTTCTCCCTGAAGTGGGGCGAGACATCAGTATTATGGAAACCCTTGTGTTCCTGTTCCCAGTTTTCCTCATCAATCGAGGGCTCCGTTTAGGACGCCTGCAGGACCCCCAGCGCGCCCCAGGTGGCACTGCATCTTCTAACCCCTGCCTGGGTGAATTAGTTGCTCTACCTCCCTTTTCTTCTTTTTCTCAAAATCTATGTAGATTAGGGAGTCTCCATGTTATTATTACTCTGTGTTTCACTGCGGAAACCATACTTTGCACCTTCTTCTATCACAATCTCTTCCAATACCTCGAATACCTCCTGGTGTCCAGTCCCTCAGACTCCAGGATCTCCCTGCCCTTTAACATGCTAAACTACATTTCTGTAAGCCTAGTGCTCGCCAATATATCTGAGGACTCCTGGGGGACCTGAGGTTCCATGTCACCTCTTCTTGCTTCCCTTAAACTTTTTCTCTCTCCTTTTTGTATTATATCCTGCAACCACCATCTGTCTTCCTCATTGTTTTTCTCCATGATTGATACCATCCTTGTTCCTTCATTCCCTCAAAGCACCATGAGCAAAAGACTGTGAGTGTAATTTTGTGCATAGTTGAGGGCTAATGAAGGGTATTACCACACAGAACAGCAAGCATCAACTTAAAATTGAACATCAGACTTCACCACCCTAAAATCCAGCAGCTATGGAAAATTCCAATCACATGGAATTATTTTTTACTTCTTGGGCCACAGCCACGCAAGAGATGTTTCATTTTTCTCTCTCACTATTAGGCTTTACTCCTCCAAATTCCTGGTATATATACACATATACAGAGGGTGCCAAAAAAATGTATACACATTTTAAGAAAGGAAAAAACTGTATTAAAGTTGTAATACTCAATATACACCAATAACAAAAGATGAATACAAGTCATGTTTGACTTCTGCAACTACAAGAGGTGCTCAAAGTGGTTACCATCAGCATAATTTTAATACAGTTATTTTCCTTTCTTAAAATGTGTATACATTTTTTTGGCACCACATGTTATAACGCAGGGAAATTCCCCTTTCAACATTCTAGGCTAAACTAGCCTCTGGGGACTTTAATATATCCCTATTGTCATTCGCGTGGCTAAACAGAGGGCCAAAAGCACTAGGGGACGAACAGTGGTTAATGCAACATTTTCTTTTTAGCTGGTCACTGTTTTCAGCTGTCACCCTCCTAGGTCATGAATCCACGTGTCTGCCCTCCTTGTTCTGCTGTGCCCATTCTGGTCTCAGGTAAATTCCTTGGTTTAACCATCCAAGGCTGAGTAGTGCCAGACCGCCCGCCAGGTGCAGGTGGGAGCAGCAGAACATCAGAGCTGGAAGGGACCCAAGGACAGCCCAGCTCCTCCACTGAGGGATGAATACATTCAAAAGCAGCCCGATATCAGCTCTGGAGGGTACAGTGGTTCATGGTGGGCTCTCGGGCCTCCCAGATTTACACACAGAGGCTCAGTGGTGCGGCCTTTGGCAAGTTGCCATCTTCTTTCTCTGTGTTATTATTAGCACTTAGGCTGGTAGGATAAATGAACTAATGCATGCAAAGTACTTGGAGTAGTCTATACATAGTACAGGCTCCATCTCATTATGACCCAGGGTCCCACAGCCAGTTAGGAAAAACCAGATTGAGAATGCAAGCCTTTCGGCCTCCCTGTGCCTGTTACGCTGCCAGAAAATAAAGGATAACACATGGGTTAAATTCACAAGTCGTTGGCATCTGGCTGGGTAAACAAAAGCACTACACCTGAAAAAATCAGGGGCTACCATTAAGGAATAGCTGGAGGGATAAGGTAGTGATTCTCAAGCTTGGCTACACATTAGCATCATCTGGAGGGTTTTTCAAAATCCTGAAACCCAAACCAATTAAGTCAGAACCTCTAGGAGTGGAGCGCAAGCATCAATATATTTTAAATCTCCCAGGCAATTTGAATATGCAGCGATGGGGGCGCGGAATCACTGTCTGGAGGAATTGTGACACCTTAAAGGGCCATCTCAGTTCACAGAGGTGATGCAATTTGCTTTTGATCACTACAAATACTTTGGAAAACCTTAACTTGACCAAATCTTATGACTCCTCATCAAGTCATTATTTTTTTAAAGCTATCATTGGTTAGGTCCATATTATGTGCCAGCCAGGACACTTAACATCATTGACCCAACACAATAATTCCATGAGGCGAGTCATATAATTAGCCCCCCTTTACAGACGTGGAAGCTAAGGCCTGGAGAGATGAAGTCATTTGGCCAAAGTGACATTGATAAGGTACAAACGATCCAGGACTCAGACACAGGCCTTCTGACCCAGAGCCCATGGAGTCAGACCGTGAGTCCATCCCACAGCTCTGCCCCCTGAAGCAGCCTTTCTCAGAAATGCTTCTCTCACCTGTCACTCATAATCTGAAGGCAGAACTCTTTCCAACCTCTCACCACCATCACCACTATCACCACCTCTACCTTCTCCAGCACCGTGACCGAAACCCCAGTGCTGGTCGTTCTTGTAAAATATAGCTTTTTTTGCTTTTGCTTCAATTCCCTCACCCTAAAAGAAACCAACTGTCCCCTTTCTCTGTCACAAGTCTTTAGATATAGCCTTTTTCTTGCTAATTCCCACTATTAATCTCCTTTCTGGTTCTAGCTAGTTTTGTACCTGAACTGCTGAGTTCCTAGCCTTCTTTATAGCCATCCAGCCTCCTTCCACTTAAAAATATTCAGCAGAGTACAAGGCAAACCTTTGTCCTCATCTTCTGTGTTTCCATCCCCAGTCTTCCAGAGCATGATTACCTTGCTCTGAAGAGTCTTCATCAAAGGAATTTGCGTGTTCTTTTCCTCTCTAAGGACAAACTCATATGGATATATTAATTATCTCTTGTAATATAACAAAGTACCACAAATCTACTAGCTTAAGACAACAACAAACATTCATCATCTCACAGACCCTAAGCGTCAGCAGTGCAGGAACAACTTCGTTCCTCTGCCGAGTGTCTCAAAAGCTGTAATCAGGTGTTGGTTGGGGTTGCAGCCTTATCTGAGGCTTGACTAGAGAAGGATCTGCTCTGAGCTCATTCTGGTTGCTGGCAACATTCAATTATTTGCAGTTATAGGATTCAGAAATTCAGTGTTCGATTGGCTATTGGCCAGAAGCTGCCCTCAGCTCCTGTCACACCACATCCTCCACAAACAGCTCACAACAATGGCAGCTTTCTTCTTCAAAGGCAGCAAAGGAGGCGGTCTCCTTGCGAGATGGGAATTACAACCGTATATAATGTGATCACCTACACATAATCATAATCTAGTTATCTTTGCTGTCATATTTATTAGAAGTAAGCCACCGGGCCTGCCTACACTCAGGGGAAGGGATACGGGCATGAATAGCAGGAAGCAAAGATCATGAAGCTTAGAGCTTGTCCTCCACAATGGGTTGTGGGCACCCCCTCCCCTGCTGCTACTTCTAATTGTTCCCTCTTCTTTCCCCACCTCTACTTCCACCTCCCAGTCAAGGTCGCCTCCCACTCTTTCCCCAAGTTGCCCCAAATTTGGAGTGCAAGGTAAGTAAAATTTCCTCCACCCTCAACCCTTACACTAAGGATAGGGAAAGGCATTTGGGCAGAAGAACTTCATTGTCAACTAAAGTAATACAGTTTGGCAATATAACCCGAGCAAAAAGAGGTCAAATCCCCCCTTAACATAAAAAGGCCTCAGCACTAGTTTGCATGACACAGAGTCAAATGCATGTGATAGGAGAAATACAAGTTTTTCAGGCTAATCAAATGGTTATACTACGAAGGAAATGAATCCTTGTTACAATGAGGTGGGTTTAATTTTGGACATTCAAAGAGAGAGTAAACTATACACCAGAGTGGGAGCCCTTGCACTCTTTCCCACTGGCAAAGCGCACCCCAATATGTGCACTGCCTTCCTCGAAGCCAGTCATCTCAAGGAGCAGAATTCACACTTTTCGCTGCTAAACCAGCAGAAGTTGGGCCAAGAAGAAAGGTCATTATAGAAGATGCAAAACACACGGAAGTACCAAATGGTGTAGGACTTGATTATTTTGCTATGGAGTTGTGTGTTTTACCTTGAAAAAGGGTATAGAAACAGAGATATGAGAGTATAAATCAGAATTAGTTTCATCTTTAAGAAACAAAACTTCCAAATAAGAATGACTTAAATAAGAAAGGTTGTTTCTTTCTCTCCCTCTCTCTCATGTTCAAGAAGTCTGAAGGTAGCTAAAGCAAGATTGGTAAATAATCTACGGGGGTAGGGAAACGGGCTCCTTCTCCGTGCTATTCTGCCATATGTCATCTCCATTTCCAAGGAAACTTCATGATCAAAATGGTTGCTGGATCCCCAGTCATTGCATCTGCCTTCCAGGCAGTAGGAAGGAAAAAGGAGAGAAGAGAAGCACCTACTCCTCCATTTAAGGATGCATGGTGGAAGCTGCACACACATACTTCTGCTAATACCACATTGGCTGAAAGTGAAAAGGCACACCTGGCTGCAAGAGAGCTTGGGAAATGCAGTCTTTGTTCTTAGACACTTTATTAAGTGTCTAGATAAAAATCAGGTACCTAAAAAGGGGGGGGGGATTGGTAAACAACAAGCAGCCTTTGACACGGGTGTAGTGATATGGAAATGCACCTCCTGCCTGGCCCTTCAAGAGACCACTCACTGAAGAACCATCCAACATGGTAGAGTAGATAAACACTGTGCTTGACTCATCCTGTGAATACATCAAAATTACAACTAAACTATAGAATAATCAACCTGGAGAAACATCTGAAGTCTAGCTGAACAAAAGTTTTATAACTAAGGATATAAAAAAGAAGCCACATCGAGACTGGTAGGAGTGGTGAAGACGCAAAATGAGCTGGTCCTATACCTCTGTGTAGTGGATGAAAACTGGGAGGGATATCTCGGCCACCAGAGAGAGGTTCCCTCTGGAGGAGCCAGGGACCCCAGCCCCACACCAGGCTCCACAGCCTGGAGTACTGGTGCTGGGAAGAGGAGTCCCCACACATCTGGCTGTGAAAAACAGTGGGGATTCCTGCCGTCTGGTTGGGATGGAAGGGGGCGGAAAACCCAGATGTCCTCTTAAAAGACCTGCACAAACTCACTCACATGCACTTACCCTGGGCTTCAGCAAAGGGACAGTGACTCGGGGTCAGAGGGGGGTGCCGGAGACATACAGGGGGCAGACTGAGGTGTGTGGCTTTAGGCAAGGGCTGGAGGACAGTCGCCATTTTTGCTGTGTGGGGTCCTTCTTCCAAGCAGCCGGCCAATGGACACCATCTTTTCTATGTTGAGCCCTCCCCCACACCTATGACCAAATGTCAATCTGAATTGGTCTGGTGAGCTCCACTTGCTCCATCCTGGTGATTCACTGAGACTGGGCCACATCCAACTCTGTACCACATGCACAAGGCTTTATTGGCGACTAAACCTTACAACAGCCTTAAAACAGTCATGGGGATGTGAAATAAAGCATAGGGAATATAATCAATAATATGGCAGTAACTATGTATATTGCCAGGTGGTACTAGTCACGGGTATCACTTCGTAAATTATATAAATTTCTAACCACTACACTGTACACCTGAAATTGGTATAGAATAATATTGAATGTCAAAAATAAAATAAAATGCAAAATAAATTTTAAAAAGTGCAAGCAGGCACATGAAAATGACTTTTTATAAAAGAAGCATAGCATACCTCCTTGAGACAAATGCAGCTATGCCTCTGATGCTGGAAACTAGCAGAGGCCCTCACAGCCCCTCCTGCCAGGAAAATGAATAATGCATAAGGATTTTCAGGAATTGCTAGAAGTATGACACCCACCCTTTCCAGTTTCCCAGAAAAATCCTGATTTCTTTCTGACAAATAAGTTCATTAAGCATGTAATGAAATTTGCTTTGATTTTTTAGAGCTTTGTAAAGGTTTCATGTCCATCAAACCATTCATCAGAAAAAATAATCCTGGGTGTGTTGGATCTTTCATCCTGATGGTCGCTTGGAAATGTGGGGGGTATAACCAGGTGTAAAGAATGGACTAGAAGATGAGAAAGCAGCTGAGCACCTCCATACAGGCCTGGTCTCTGGTTCCTCCCACACCTTGGCCCCAGTCCCCAGGTCACCAAAGGCACGAGGGCAAAGGTCTATACTCCACTCCAGCATGCACGCGGCCACGGGGAGTGTCCTGCTTGCTTCCCACTGGGCCAAGTTCACTTTGCTTTTTGCAGAGGATGAATCTGACTCATTTTTCCTTCTGAGGGTTACATGATGTCCTACTCTAGGCCACAAATTCAACTGAGTCACAAGTGCTGAATTGCCAGATGTGCCCACATTGAGCACTCAGAAGTTCTATGAAACTCTAAATCCACAAAAGCAACTTGACAGCAGGGCCCAGACCGGATCAGGAGTGAAGGGGATCCCACCACTTCCCTTAACCCCGCCAGCCCCTCTAGCCAGCTGCTCCTCTCATTCTTCCCACCTTTCCATCCTTCCCTCTCTCTCCGCCCCTGCATTTCCAGTCTGGTCAAATCTGAGTTTAAATATGTGAGCACCATTTGCTCTCCTCGTTGAGGCTGTTATCACTTTCTGGCTGCAGGTATAAGGATCTCACCAACAATCCGTAGCCAGAGGTGCTGCATTCCTCATCCTGCCTTCCTGTCTGTCACCTTCCGATTCATTTCCTGTAAGCTGTGACCCTTTCTGGAGAACATTAATTAGCCATGATGCTTTTTTTTAATTAGAATTCTAGGAAACTGACATCCATATATGACTCACACTTCTGCAGTTCAAAACAGTATTTACTATATTTGATTGAGGCAGATGAGTTTTTTTGCTAGATGCTTACTGTGTGGGTTTACGACCATCTGAAACCATTCTGGGAAAGAAAAAAAAAATCAGCACCACTAGCTCTTAATGGGGTTTTGCCATATCACTAAAACCCTGAGTGAAAACATATGGGATGAAATATCTTTACATGATCTCATAAATGTCTTTATTTAGGAATACAACAGTTTTTCTTTGTAATGTTAGTTTTAAGAATAAAGTAAATGCCACCCGTAGAAATTATATTCTACCACTCTGCTTAATAAGCTAAGAGAATGATTTTACAATCTATATTGTTATCTATCTAAGGGATTTTAAACTTATACAATCACGAGCTTGTTAAATAAACTATGTAAATTTATGTGGGCCAGAGTCTAAATTAATTCAGGCCTAAATAAATCAAACTCTAGCTAGACCATGAGTTAATTAAAAATTGAAAATATGACTCATGGCACTTAGGTTTACTGATGTTTACTGCCAAAAGAAGCATCATTGCTATGACAGAGATAAATGTAAGAAGGGCTGATAGATTCTTCAAGGCTGAAATAGACAGAGGTATCAAGATGGACATGGAATTGTAAGAGTTCCTATAATTGCTCAAATAAATGTTGTTAGGGCAGTTTCAGAACAAGTAAACTCACAATGCAGGCATAAAAATCCGTAGGTGTATGTTTTTATTCTTGGCTTTCCTCCCTCTAATTTTAGGTCTTTCTTCTTACCTTCCTGTGAAATATGAAAAATGGAATTCTTTCTCAGCTTTTCTCCCTCTCCCATGAGGCTTCCTTCCTGGAATATATGCAGATGACCTTTCACCCGGCTGAGGCCTCTCTTCAGCCTTGGGTCCTCAACCAGAACCTGTGACCACTAGGGTACCCCTAAGCATAAATCAGGTTTCAGGGGAGGGCAAGTAGGGCAAGAATGTGGGGGAACCAAAACCAGGACACATACGCAGGCTAGTATGTGTGTGCTTATGGAGATGTTGGGACAGTATTTGAAACCCAGGTTCTCTTGGAAACCTTAGAGGACACAGGCCTATACACGACTCCCAGGTAACAAACGGTGCAGGTGGAGAGGAAGCTATGGCCCCACAAAGATGCTAAGTATGTGAAGTTTGTCTTCATGCTACCGTGTTTCCCCCAAATAAGACCTAACTAGAAAACAAGTCCTAGCATGATTTTTCAGGATGATATCCCCTGAACATAAGCCCTAATGTGTCTTTTGGAGCAAAAATTAATATAAGACCCTAGTCTTATTTTCGGGGAAACACGGTAGCTCTTTCCTCTGGCCTCTGCACAGACCACCTGCCCCTGCCCCCTCGCCCCCCACCACCCATTACGGGCTTCTCAGGAGGTTCTCTGTGAGCAGTGCCATTGTGCAATGGATTATTCCTCCAACTTTTCCAATTAAAACATTTCCATCACATTTGTGTTTTAAGGAGAGTCTTTAATGCTTTCAGGCAAAGGAGTCAGTAATTTGGGAGTTTCAGGCCCCCGGTGGGAGAGGTGAGGGAAGACATTCTCTTTTAAGGCCAAAGGTCCTTTGGTGTCCTCCAGACCATCCAGGTCTTCTTGCACCTGTGCTCCATCTCACCCCAACCCAACAGGGCCTTCTATTCCTCCGCAACAAACTGGCTCTGAGAGCTGCAGGGATGGAGAGAGGTCGGCCCAGGCCCCACGGAGGCTGGAAACACTGGGGCTCTCGGGGGAGGACAAGGGTGGGGATTTCCCCACATGCCGACTGCGCTCAGGAGATTGGGAGGGAGCTGGAGCAAACCTTTGAGTTATTGTCCTCTCCTTTCATTCTTCAGCATGCTCTTGGTCCTTCCTCCCCAAGTTCTGGAACAACTTTTGGGACACTCAGACAGAGAGGAGCACAATATTTAGGATCAGGTTTAAGATGTCCCGGAATTTTCCTCAAGAATAGCCAAAACCCAGGGCCTAGAACCCCCCTCACTGCCAATTATGACCAACCAGGAAGGTGAAACAGGGGGGGTGAGGGGATGGGAAGGGGAACAGTTCCTAAAATGACAGAGGCCAGAGCCTTGGCAAACGGATCTCACCTCGTATCAGTGAACTCCCTATCTCTGGAGGAGAACCGCAGCTGAACGCTCCTAACTGCTCTTCACTCCCTTCCTCTCACAGAAGGCAGGCTCGTGCATTAGTCTGCAGCGCCACCTAGCAAAACCAGAGGGTACTCTAGGAACACTGAGATGGGAGGTTTTGTTGGAGTATTTTGTTGTTTTTTTCCACAACCAGAAAAGGGGGTTTCCATTTCATTCACAGAGTTCTGGGAAATGGAATTTGTACAAAATCTTTCTTGCACATAATGAAAAACATTTATTAAATCTAATGAGAAAATCTGGCCCAAAGGCAATTGTAATCAAAACTTACAAGGGTAAGAGTTTAGTTCTTTAAACTTGCTTTTTTTTTTTCCCTAACAGTTGAGACTATGCAGTTTTTTTCTTCAAGAAGAACTTGATTCTGCCTAAAGTTACGGATTTTTAAACTGACAAAGCTATCATTTCTCCTGCTTTCTTTTCTTTTCCTTTTTTTCATTTCTCTCCCAGGTCAGATTTACCTCTGGATGATGCCAAAAAGTCCTGAAGGGAACAAAGGCTCACCTGGGACAGGCTCTATAGGCAAACTTAGGTAGAGTTCAGTCAAGGGAAATCTAACAGTTTTACGATGTCGGTGTGCGACTTTGGGTTGAAGAAAGTGAGGTGAAGCTTCCCATTCCCACAAACCCAGCCCACGAGGAAACTCTTGCCACCATGATGGAACTGCAGCTTATCAAGCAATCCAGGTATACCCTAACTATACATGGACATGGCCCTGCCCAGAATGCCGGAGAAGCCCTTCCCCTCTGAGATGGACAAAGCTCTGAGGAAAACAGAGACTCAGGGATGCATCTAAGCTTCCAGACAAAAAGCTGTTTGGATAAACACATTGGGAAGAGACAGGCTTTGCCTTTTAAAGGGTCAGGAGAGCCTGGAGGTTGTGGACATGGATTCTGGTGCCGAATGCCTGGGTTCCATGTCTGCTTCTGTTACTTAAGCCCTGCCTCAGGTCTCTACATAACGTGAATAATTCTAGTACCTATTTCACAGGGTTTTGGTGAATGTTAAGTGAGAAAAACCATATAAAGTGTTTAGGATAAGGCCTGGCACATGGCAGGTTCTTAATAAATATTAACTAGTGTTTTATTATCCTAGAATTTTAAAGGAACAAACCCGAATTTCCTTGCACTCTAATAAACCAAGCTTGGTTTTCCTTCCCACCTGAAGCAATCTTCATTAACTAGCCTAGCAAATTATGCCTGTGGGGCTACCCTCAGTAACAGTTTCTTTGGCTATCCTCACATTGGCAGCAGTAACAGAAGGAAGCATACAGCTTTTAAAACTTCTTTTAGGAGGGACCATGTAAAAAAGTTTAAAGGCCACTGATCTAAATGGATGCTCAACTAATGCCATTAGCTGATTGACACTTGGGGTTGTGGTTTCCTTTCATCTGCCATTATGATCACTCTCCAAATCCCAGCGTCATCTCAGGTTGATCCACTAAACTTTCCCAACTGGTCCTATGGCAATAAGGCTTTCATTCATGTTTTATTTATTAGATTGCAAGTTCCTTGAGTGCAACGATCCTGCTGGGCTACTCTATGCCCCCAAACAACTATACACTGTTATGTAATTTTGGATTAAACACCTAGACAATTTGGAAAGGGATGCCTTTTCTGAATTATATTAATATGATTCAAAGTCAGATAGTATTAGTCAACTGGATTGACATTATAGTCAAATGAAAACAAGTCTTAACTTTTGGAGCATCTCTTAAGGGTCAGCCTCTGTGCATTGTCATTGACTCTGGGCCATTATCATCTTCAGTCAATGTCCCATGAGAATCAAATTACAACACAACATTAGGAACAGCCTATTTCTTAGGAAGTGGCAAACTGATGTCTTTTCCCGCAAGGTGAGTGCCTGAAGAATTTACCAGAAAGCCTTTGACACAATGAGTAATGCCAGCGAAACAGCACTTTATCTTCGAAGACTTGGGATGCGCCTCAACATACAAGACTTTTAAAGGTGAAGCCAAAGTGCAACGCTTCCTTGCGTTTCACTGACCAAGATAAATGAGGTTGTGCTCAGGCTTTGGGGGTAGGCAAAACAACTTGACAAGTTCCATATGTCTAGTATCTCTAGGCTTCACGTGGCTTTTTTAAATTTAAAGTCCTAATTGAACGGCAAAAGAGAAGATTATGAATATTAATTTAACCTAAGAGCAGAGTAGTCTACATTCTTTCTATTTTTTATGCTCATGCTGCAGCCATATTGCATAGTCTCATCTGAAATGGATCAATAGTCCTTGATGGAAAATTCTTACTAACTCTTTATAGATGGGAAGACATGAACAGATGTAAAAGGCTTTTTTAACTGCTATATGATATAGCATTTGCTTCCAGGTCTAGTTGCAATGTTTTGTACTACGCAGACGCAGAAATACAATTTTCATTGGTTTATAGTGATGTATTTATCTAATAGCAATTTCATTCCCTGATATCTTATGACTTAGGGAACAGCTCTTTGTAAGAGAAAACTCTGTTTGTAGCAATTTGAGCACAGCATCTCCTTGCATATTGTTATCAGATAGTGATATATGAGAGCTGGGAAAAACCCAGTGGCTTGCTGTGCCTGCATACTGAACCAACTCCCAGCCTCTGGTATGTACCAATGATCTAATGAAGTATAACGCTGCACAAATGATCTATTTGACAGCAAAATGTGGTCAACTATATATGCCCATACATGTGAAGATACATGACTTTGTGGATTCAATATAATTCCAATCAAAATTCCCCTGGGCATTGGAGAAATTTGGCAAGCTGATTCAAAATGCATATGAAAGAGCAAAAGACCAAGAATAGACAAGACACTCAAAAAGAAGAACCATATGGGAGAAGTTATCTCTCAGATACTATATTATTCTAGGGCTAAGGCAATTAAGAAGTGCAGTATTGGTGAGAAAACATATAGACAAACCAGTGCAGCACAATATAGAGTTCAGAAACAGGTCTACATACGCATAGAAATCTGGGTTTTTTTCTAGAGCTGACATTGCAGATGACTGGGGGAAATATGAATTTATTTTCAATAAATGGGTATGGAGAAAATGAATTACCCATATAGTTTAAAAACAAAATTGAACCCTTCACATCACACATAAAAGCCAATTTCTGCTGTATTAAACACTTAAATGTATAAGCAGAATTATAAAAGTATTAAAGATTAATAAGTGGAATAATTTTATGATTTTTCTGGTTTATAAATATTTCTTTGAAAAAATGTTTTATAAATAAAATGATTCTTAAAATGAGATCAACTATATTCAAATTAGAGTTTATGTTCCTTAAAAGACACCATAATGAAAGAAAAAGTAAAGTTAGAAACTGGGAGACGGTATTTGCCACACAAATAATTGATTTTCAGAATATGTAAAGAACTCCCATAAATCAATAACAAAAAGACAAGCCAACTGATAAATGACCAAGTGTTAAATGTGTATTACACAGAAGAGAAAGAAATGGACAAACATATATGGTAAATGCTCAATCTTATTAGAACTTATGAAAAAAACTACAATTTAAAACCACAATAATCATATACCATTTTATACTTATACACATAAAAAATAAGAATCCTGACAATAGCCAATGGTACTGAGAATACACAGCAATAGTTACACACTTTGAAAAATAATTTGGCATCAGCTAGTAAATGAGAAAAGTAGCTAAACTTTCTGACCCAGTAATGCCAGCCCAAGGGATAGTTCCTAGAAAAACTCTTGCCCTGTGTGCTAGGAGACATGTAGAAAAATGTTTATAACAGCACGATTTGTTTGTAATTATAAAAAAAAACACTGAAACCAGAACAAATGTTAATAAACAATAGATAAATTGTGGTGTTTTCACAATGAATACATCAATGAACAAATCAAAAAGCTACACACAACAGATGGAATTCAGAAAGAAAATGTTGAGGAAAACAGCTAATGGAAGAATAGATGCAGAATGATTTCATTTATGTAATATTCAGGAACATGCAAAACTAAACAATATAATCTTTGGGGATATAAATATATGAAATAAAACTATAAAGGAAACCAAAGGGATGATGTAAACAAAAATTCAAGTAGTAGTCATCTCTGATGGGAGAGAGAGAGGGAAGGAGTGCTTTGAAGACTTGTAAAATAATGGTAATGCTCTTTCTTAAAGTGGGTGGTTGGTAATGGAGCTCTGTTGTGTTCTTTTTATTTAAACTCCTTCAACTTTTTAAACTTTTTTATTTTCAAATAATTTTATACTCATAGAAATTTCAAAAAGAGCACAGTGAGTTCCTATGTATCCTTCCCCTAGCTTGCCCAATAATCCAAACCAGAAAACTGACCTTGGTGCGATACTATAAAGTACAGAACTTACTCAGATTTTGCTAGTTTTTACATGTACTATTTGTGTGTGTGTGTGTGTGTGTGTGTGTGTGTGCACGCACACGCATGCATGTAGTTCTATCAAGTTTTATCCCACGTATAGATTTGTGTAATAACCACCACGTTCAAGATACAGAAATATTCCATCACCACAACAAAACTGGATCGTCATACCCTCCCCCAAACCTATTCCCTGGCAACAACTTGCCTGTTTTTATCACTATAATTTTGTTGACCTATACATATTTTAATGTTCTTTTGTATCTATTTCATATTTTTAAAAAACTCAGTTTCGGAAGGGAAGAAGGCTTAGTACACGTAAAGGTGATCCCCACCTTAGCCTGTGAGATGAATTGCTGAATTGCAGGCTTGCTGAACTGCAAGACACTTCATGTTCACCCCAACTTACCTCCCTCACCCCCTCCTAAGGGACTGAGGGAAAGATAAGTACACTTTTTCTCCTCTGTAGAGGGTCATCTTAGAATCAGAAGACCAGCCTGTCTTCCCAACCTTCCGCTCCCCTGGACCTCAGGCCACTTGCAACGGGGTAACAACTTAGGACAGTTTCTGTTTCACAGTGTGAAGTTAGCCCAGATGGAGAAAACTTAACCAAACAAATGAGATGCAGATGGAGACATTACAGATACACTGAGAGTCGTTTGACCTTTACTGACAGCCTAACACCTAAGTCATTCTGTACAGTTTTTATCCCTTTCCCCCAGGCTAGCTGGCTCCTCTGGAAGCAGAGTCCCTGGCAGGTCTCAAACTACTGCTTTCTAGCTGACCCACGCACAGCCAGTTGAGTTCAAACGCTCAAATGCCCCTGAACCTGTCCCTTTGCCTGCCTCTCCTGGCTTCTATCTGACCGGTTCTTCAAAGTACCTCCTTTCCTCCGTCCAGTGTCCTGGGGATTAAAGTCTTCCTACTCTATTTTTCATTTTAAAAAACAAACTGCTCCCCATTTGGGCTCTTGTAATTCCCCTGGATGCTTACTGTATTTTTCAAACCTGGTTCAAAACAGCCTCCACCCTCTCTCCCTTCTTTTTTCCCCCTGGTTCTCCTCTTTCTAGTTAGGTGTGTTTTGTTTTGTTTGCATTTGATAGTGCTCATTCAGACATGTAAAGGCAGACCCTATTTTTGCCACAATCAGTCAGTTCTTGGAATCTTTCATCATAAAGGGGATCATATTTCCTTCTAAGAATGATGCCATATGTGGAGGCTGCATTCCTGAAGAAAGCCCAACCACAATTAATTAAGTTTATTAAAGTGTATTCCTTAGGATAGCTATCATGTGATTTGAAACTGCGGTTGTGAATAAATAAATCTGGGAAACACTGGATTTAATAAAGTTAATCCCCAACCCCTGCCACTGCAAGAATATTCAGATCCCTTCTATGTGACCCATACATCTTTTCAGGGCAGGGAGGAAGGGGAGATTTCTACGAGCAGGATACTTGAGTGCAGAACCACCACCAAATTAAAGCATATGTATGACAATACTATATCTTTATTATTATAATTAAATGTACTGGGATGACAGTTAAAACAGCTGAAGATACTATTCTCCAACTCCTGTAAAATGAGCGTGAACATGCTCTGTGTGCTGATTAGCGCCTGCTTGTTCTCAGGAAGGACCCTGCCCCTCTCCATAAGGGCTGGTCTATTAAAGTGTATAGAGAATGGGCTCCTTTGCTCTTCATTCAGGTCTCGTCCAAAAGCACTGATCTCAACAGCACTCCACCAATAGATGAGTTCCAGACAACTCAACCGGTGACAAGAATCAAATAGTTCTACACGTCCTCTTATGAGAAGGAATAGTCCCTCCCTTCCATATATGTGAGGTCGGACAATTAAGTTTGTGAACTTGTTACAACGATGTTGCTAACATTTTTTGATATCAGAAGGATTATTCATTATGAATTTGTACCAACTGGACAAACAGTTAACCAAGTTGACTGTTTGCAAGTGCTGAAAAGGCTGCATGAAAATGTTAGACGACCTGAGCTTTTCGCCAACAATTCATGGCTCTTGCATCACGACAATGCACCAGCTCACACGGCACTGTCTGTAAGGGAGTTTTTAGCCAGTAAACAAATAACTGTATTGGAACACCCTCCCTACACACCTGATCTGGCCCCCAACGACTTCTTTCTTTAGCCTAAGATAAAGGAAATATTGAAAGGAAGACATTTTGATGACATTCAGGAGGTTTTTAAGTATACATACAGTTTCTCTCTAGGATTCTGCCCTCCCCAAAATACCCCACTTTAGTGGGTCCTGAGGAAGAAACAAGGTTTAGCATCACCCTCCTATGGCTTTCTCAGAGGGCCTTCTGGAGACCACGGCAAACAATTGAAACTTTATAATCCTACTGGGGCAAGAGAGCAGGAGAGGATAAGCTTGAAGGGGCTGCTCAAGAAGGCAAGGTGACATTCAGGACATCAAAGGTAACATGATGACAGCTCTGGTGTCATGACCGCAAGCCATACTGGGGTCCCTCATTAAACTGAGTTCCAAAAATAGCTTCTTTGAAAAAACAGAAAAAACCATCTAACAAAAAGCAAATCTCCAACAATTTGACAACTATCAATTTTATAGAGGAAAAAACTGAGGGCTGGAAATGCTGAGACAGGCTTAGTGACAATGCTGGTTTAAGCAGCAGAGTTTCCATTACAAAGGCATGAAAATTGAAGCCATGTTTGGAATAAAGTCCTTCCTCCGGTGGCAGGATGGTGTGAAGTAGCCTGAGGAATGCAGAGTGGAGGCTGCCAAACATGAGGGTCCCAGGGGAGTTCTCCCACCAGCCTGCTGTTTGAGAGCCACTACTGAAGTGGGTGCTGCCTGGATTTGTGGTGCAGCTGAGACTGCAGGTATGAACCCCTGTTGCTTTCTAGGAAAATGTGGAAATCCATCTATGTGGGAAAGTGCCAAACTGGACCCAAATACGGCCAGATGTGACTGCACCTGCTCCACTGCACCATCACCTGCTCTGTGCCACCAACACACATTTCTCTCTACTTGTCTCTGCCACTCTCTGGCCTAAGGAGAGGACCTGCTCTACGCTTCAGGCATGAGGCAGTGAGGCTGGTCCTGCCCCGGAATCTCACCTTGCCTTCTGGAGCAGCCCCTTCAAGCTTACGCTCTCCTGCTGTCTTGCCCCAATAGGATTAGAAAGCTTCAACTGTGTGCCGTGGTCTCCAGAAGGCCCTCTGAGAAAGCCCTAGGAGGGTGATGCTAAACCTTGTTTCTTCCTCAGGACCCACTCCTAGAAACACCAGTGGTTTACTAAAGTGGGGTGTTTGGGGGGCTGGAATGCTAGAGAGAAAAATGGGGAAATTGAAGACTTAATGGCTGGGAAGGACCTCAGAGCCCATCCAGGCCAGAGTTCACCAAAGCACTAGCCACAAACCACTGATCACACACAATACAGTTTCAGGTGAGACCAGGATCAGTGTTCTTACTTTACAATTTTCTGAAACAATCACAGATTTACAGAAATTTGCAGGTACAGAAGGAAGAATGTTTTTTTTTTTTCTGGACCATTTGAGAGTCAGTGGTTCAGGAAACCTGAAGCAGGCTCTCAATAGACAATGAATCTACCAGCACCTTGATCTTGGACTTCCCAGCCTCCAGAACTATGCAAATAAATGTTTGCTGTTTATGAGCCACCTGGTCTATTCTGTTATAGAAGACCGAACAGACTAAAATAAGGAATTAAGTATAGCAAGAGGCTTGGCGTTAAAGTGGACAAGCAAGGCAGAGAATTAAAAAAACTTCTAAAAGATATATTTCTTCCTTATAAAGGAACATGTCAACTTCATAATTTCTGAGTGGCTATCGCAATAAAGGTTAAATAATTTTAAAGAAAACCAAGAAAGAAGTGTCCTATAGCAGTGAAAATTTGCTGTGGTGATGATTTTTTTTTTTTTTTTTAATTAGTGGACAAGCCACCAATGCTTAGGGCTAAAATGGAAATCCTGTTTATCAGCCTGAACCTCTCCAACAACATGCTCACACCACACACACACCACCACCACCACCTCATTTTCAATAAGCCACTTGGGAAATGCTGATGATAAAAGTATTAAATGTCTTGGAATTTAAACATTTGAAACTTGTCGGCGAGGCAACAACAGAATGCCACAGTGGGAGACTTACAGTTTGATGGCTGGCTAGTGAAAACACTGAAAAATCCACCTTAATGTACAAGTAGAAAAGAGTTATTTTGCAGGAAAGGACATTGTAACTAAGATAATGTGGGAGGGAAACATAATTTTCTAAAATAGATATTTCCCTAGAAAATTATTCAAGAGCAGAAATAGGATGAATTTAACAAACTGGCAGCTGAGCAGAATGTGGAAACCTCTTGTTTTGAATTTCTTTAAAATAAATAGAATCAAACTGTTGCAATTAAAGTGAGTAGCTGAAATGATATATTCAGTGCCAAATTTTATAGATTATTGCTTCTATGGTTTACAGGTTCTGATTCTCATAGAAGATGGTTTGTTGTGGTTAAACTGTGTCTTACCAAAACAAAACAATTGAATGTTCTCTTTAATAGCAATGTAAAGATTACATTTATTTAATATATAATATTGATCCTGACAATGACATTGGATTTTTTAAAGGAATCGTATCTTTTAGAGATGCCTACTGAAATATTTACAGTTGAAATGATAGGGTGTTTCAGACTTGCCTCGATACCATCCAGTGGAAAAACATATAAATTGTATAAGACTGGCCAGGGGTAGATCATTGTTTAAGCTGGGTGATGACTACATGGGGTTCCTTAAAACATTTTTCTTTACTTTTGTATGTATTTGAAAATTTTCCATAATACAAAGTTTTTAAAAAGATTAGATCTCTTAGATAAGAAGCTGGGAAGCTGGGGTAATTTTGATGGTTGTAGTGTCTAGAGGACTGAATTAAATTCATCCATTTGATCGGTGGCACATTAGATGCCTTGAAAAGGTAAAAAAACAAACTTGGGCGCAGACTAAGGGGCCTTCAACCTGCATCTTTCCCTCAGTTCCCAGGAAGTCCTGGGACACGGCTCCTTGTTGGCGTTCAGCAGGCTGCTCTCACCTGAGTCGGCTGTTTTCCTGACTCAGCTTAAGAGAAACAATTGGGAGAAACCAATTGTGCAAAAAAGAATACATCTATTTTTAAATAGATTTTCCAAAAAGAGCTTATTCCAAAGGTTTCATATTTTCATCTGAAGCAATTATATACATTAGCAGAAACCATGGTTAAAGGTTAGTGGGAGGCTGCTGAACTTCCTTTTTTATTTCCTATTCAGAAAAAAAAAATGCTCAAAATCAGATGCATTTCCAGATGAAAAATTCATCAAAATATTGATACTTTTATATTTAATATGGGAGATTAATTTGAAAATTTTTTTAAAAATTTATTGGGGTGAGAATTGTTAGTAAAGTTACATAGATTTCAGGTGTACAATTCTGTATTACATCATCTATAAATCCCATTGTGTGTTCACCACCCAGAGTCAGTTCTCCTTCCATCACCATAGTAAGAGTTACATCAGGCTGTTTGCTAACTTTATATCTTTTAAGTAGCAAAGGAGATTGAATTTGTCTTTCCAGCAATACATCAGTATTCACGTAAGACTTTTCTTTCCTTTTCTAAATGGGGTTTTGTTTTCATCCGTTGTAGTTTGAGTAAAGTAGAAAGTTCAAGAGGGGAATCTATGAGAGAGAAAACTGAAAAATTAGATATAGGCTGCATTCCCTATGGCTTTAAATGTTAAATTTCTATCTACACTGAAAGGAATCTCTCTAGTCATTCACACATGGGTGCCCAGACTCTCTCTAGAACATCCTTTCTCTGCAGAAGCCAGCTCAGTCTCTTTAACCTTTCCATTTTATTTTGTGACCTGGCAGTGATTAAACAATAGGCCATGGTTATCTCTGCAGGCCGCCTGGGAAGCAGCATCAGCACAGAGATGTCCTGCAGGCAGCACCTGGAGACCAAGCTAAATATTTATATTGGAAGTTGGAATCAATTTGATTCATCTTTAGAAAATACGAATCCCCCTTTTTCTACCCCTGGAGAACAAGTATACTTCCCTACCCGACTGACTCTGGGCTTGGCCAGGTGTCTTGCTTTGGCCAACAAAATGTGTGCAGATGTGATGAGAGCAGAAGCTTTGAATGTGCTTGTGTGATCTGGCTTCTCTCCCAGGCTTCTGTGATCTGCCATGAGAAGAACACACCCTGGGTAACTGCCAATCAAGGAGAATGTGAAGACACACAGAACAAATCTGGACCCATTTAAAAGCAGGTGACCAGAAACCTGAAGCAGAGCTGTGAGCAAAAAAATATAAAAGCTGTTGTTACAAGTCACTGAACTTTGTGGTGTTTTGTTATGCACCAGTGTTGCATCCATAACTGACTACTAACACATCTACATACACAAAGAAATTGAAATATGAGAGTAGGTGCATTTTCTAAGGAAACTGTGTAAAGCAGTAACTCTTAACCTACTTTAAAATTATGGACTTTCTTAAGAATCCAATAAATGTCTCGATTAGATTCTTCTCCAAACTTTCTTGCACTACCACCCCCATCTCTCCCCAGGTCTCCATGTGAGTCCATCTAATTGGCAGAATCTAAAACATGTCTAGAATGCTGTGTGGAAGCACGGAATATGTAGCTTCTTAGTTTTCCAGACTTTGAAACCTAGTAGGACATTGCACTGGGACTTACCTGAGCCGTTCTACTCTTTCTAACATACCCTCATGAGCAGGAGGAGTCTGGGGAGCAAATGAGAAGATAGAGCCAGAGAGAATTAGGAGAACCAGGTGTCATGGAAGCTATGATGAGAGTATGAAGAAGTGAATGGTTAATCACTTAAAATTAAATGATACAGAGGAACACCATGTGAAAATGTAAAGAATCGATTGAATTGGGCAATAACGATGTCCCTGGAGACCAGAACACGGGCTGCTTCATTGCAACAGTGAAACAATGAGGAGATACAGATGATGAGTCCTAAAACAAACCACTTTCCAGAACCTTGATTGAGAAGGGAAGAGGACGGATATGATTTCTAGCCCTGTATTCTTGTGTAATAGTGAATAATTCCTCACTAAGAGATTGGTAAACTCAGTCTGCCATGGACTGACTAGAAATAGTCTCAGTCTCTCTTCTTCGTCATTTTTTTTTTTTTTTTTTCACTGTCTTCTCCTTGTGCCCTGAACCAAATAGTCTTCTTCTTGGGTCTCCCAAGTCTTCTTGTGGGTCAACAGAAATGACTCTCAGATTCCCTTTGCATTTTCTTGTTGTCCGATTATCATAGCCCACAGATGTAGGAAACTTTCTGGAAACTGCTGTCATTGCTATGTCAGTGCTCCATTTTCTCCTTATCCCATGCAGCCTGTATCTCATTACCTCCCAGCAAGGTCTGTCTCTCTTGCTCACCTTCTTTACTTACAATTCATAGTCATTGTCATATAGTACTCCCAGATCTCGGCACTCACAGTGGGCCAAGTCTAACCAATCTTGGCATTGGTAAATGTTGGTAATACTCTCCCAATATCCATCTTCCCTTCTTTCTTTTAATAGAAGAAACTCCAAGTTCTAGCTGAGCCTAACTGGAGACTAATTTCTCAGCTTCTCAGGCAGCTAGATTTGACCATGTGATTACGTCTCACTGCCCTTTCCTTCTGGGTAAAGAAAGGTGATGGTTAGAGCACTCTTAGAAGTCATGTACTTAGCATGCTACAGCTGCCCTCTACACCCAGACTGTTCATCTCTAGGCTGTTAAATTCATGTAAATTTAGGTTTTAAGTAAAACACTATGTTTTCTTTTAGACTGGACCTTAAATAATACAATGGCCACAAGCTCTGTTTTGGACTGGCTTCACAATAACCACTGCATCTTTGTGGTCTGACCTCCGCAATTTGCTCTCTGCCTCTTATCTGTCTCCTCTGACTAGAACACCTAAAGATGCTTGTCATTTTTGGCGTCACACAAATTCTGGAGAATCTGGGGCAAGAATGAACAGCACCTGGTAGAATTCTCCTGGAAGCGTTGTCCTGTTGGAAGCATACATATTCTCCATGATCTTTTGGCATTGGTGTCAATTAGCTTGCAGCAAATCCAGGGATGTCCACTGAATAGTAATGCTGCCTAACCTTTCTGTGTCTCAGTTATAAAATGGAGATAATAATTATACTTGCCTCGAAAAGTTGTTATGACAATAGTTTTAAGTGATTACATTTAAATTATTTTACTTTTGCCAATTTTAGGACAAAATATGACCATGCAAATGCATGCTTGGGCCACTCCCTGGATCTTGGAAAAGTCAGTGTCATTAGCTTCACAGTAAATCTACCTCTACCTACCTTACCAGGTCATTAGAGGATGACACAAGATAGACCGAGGGCCAATAACACAGTAACACATACCTATTACACAAGGGTGACCCCTCTCCATTGACATGGGGCTCGGGGCTTGGCCAGCAGAGCAAGGTTAGATTTCAGCCCTCACTCTTTCCCTTGGCTGGGCGCCTTTGACATTACAAAAACTCAAGACTGCAGTTAGTGTATTCCACCAAGGTGCTCAGCCAACAAGGTGGGGGTGAGTGGGAATTAAACTCAAGTCGCCTTCTCTTGCCAAGTTGTGTTTCTCAGCAAGCAGGTACATATACCTGAGAATGGGGCATTTTTGGCTTCACATAAAGGCTCTCTCTCTCTGCCAAGCCCTGCACCCCTATTTTGTTAATGTGCACAGAGGTGCGTAAGAGTTGTGGGTGGCCCAGCACATTACACTAGCACATGTGGCAGCTGTGATACATGACACACAAAAAGCACTCTGCAACTATTAATGTTGCTCTTTCTCACCTCCCTCCCCCCATTCTTTCCTATCACTGTAACCTTTTCCTTATTTGCTCAATCTTGTCTAATTCAAGGCCGTTTAAAAAATTAATTTGCCTATTTTCAAGAAAGCAATAATTGAAAACCTAAGTTGCTCCATGGAATTGCTTCACGAGTGTGTCCCTGTGCTTTATGGGGAGGGGATCCACACAAGACAACATCTTTGGTGATTTTGTCATGTTCTTTGGCTCTCTGCATTGGCACACTGGTAGGAAGGAATTTGGGGTTGCACCACCCAGGGAACACTCAGATTTCATTTTAGGCAAACCTGAGCCTGAGGGCTGTTTCTGGCCAGTATCAAAACCTGGGGGGTGGGGTGATTGTGTAGCCAAGAATCAATGCCCTGTGATGTCAGACTTGCCTTTTGGCACCTTGGTGGGAAGATTTGAAAATTCTTTAAGGAGACTGTTCTTTAAAAACTGGCCACTAGAGGGCTCTTTAGGGTCTCTCTAGACAGGGGTCTTGCTGTGAGCTGACAGCTTGAGCGAGCCGCTTTGGACCTTTCCAGGCCAGCTGAGGGATTGAGGATAGTTCTGTCTTACAGATTAGAATATGAAGGTGGACAGCAAGGCAGCAGACGCCTTGTTCACCCACTCACTTTATTTCTGCCGAAGGAGTTACCCAGAGGCAAAGGGACTTCTTAGAAGCCCAATTTCTCCATCAACGTAAACACATTTTAAAATCGGGGTAATATAAAGGCTGACTAATTTAAACTCCTCCCAACAACATCTGAGAACCAACTGTGGAGCCACACCCTCATTAACATTGGACTTGATCAAGCTTGTCAACTTGACTAACACAATGGATTGAAAAAACATATACATGGTTTTAATGAGCACCTGTATTTTGTCTGCTCCTATCCTGTCAATAATCTTTGCCCTATATGAATATTAATAACTGATGTATTTAATTTTTAATCCATAAAGTCTCCCTGTTTAAGGAAAATATGGTTTCCATCTAGCCCTTTCCTACCAGAATAGCCAACCACCTCGGCTCAGCCCTAATTCTCTTCCAAACACTGTGGCTGCCTTCTTACCAGGACAGTGTTCGCTATTCAATTGTGTGAATGCTCTCTTCTCCTAGTTTTGGGCCTGAATCTGCCGATATGTTAGTACTGTTTGCTTTAGAGTAAAACTTCCTGAAGAGACAGATGTGGTTTTCTTACAGACACTGTTCAGTAAAATGTATACTATTCAACAAGTGTTATAACTGACAAACAGAGGTTTCAGACTTGGCTTCTCCTTCCCAAAGGAATAACTCTAATGCATGATTCTGACCACAATGTGTAAAATAGGGTATTTGGCTAGCATCTGTGCTATTAGGAAAAACAAGCACTAGAGCTGATTAAAAAAAAAAATAGCTTATTAGCATAACTTCATATTCATAGTCTGTAACAACATATAAAGGAATTTAAAGTGTTAGCTCTGGTTTCATAGGATCTGATGATTTCATTTCCACTTTAAAAAACTTGTTTTCAGATAATACACATTTCTTTTAAAAGAAATATGGGATCATTGAAGAAAATTAGCAATTTCTTCAAAAGTATCAAAAATGACTTACAACCCTACAATTTAGAGATAACCACAAATACATAGTTTCTATTTCCTTCTAGTCTACATTCATAAGCACACATATACATGTATGAGTATTATGTTTTTCCAAAATTAGAACATAAGAGTCTGTATCTTGCTCTTTCACTTATCTTCGGCATTTTCCCGTCATTAAATACTCTTTGAAATCTGGTTTTCAACGACTGAATGATATTCCATTATAAATATATATCATGATTTATTAACAAACTTCCTTCTGTGCCCCTACATATCTTTATGCCTTCATGCTACTTATTTCCTCTTGCTGACCCCATAGGATGCTTCCATTTCCCAGCCTCCCTTGCAGTTTGGCTAGGACCACGTGGCTGAGTTCCAGCCAGTGGAATATGAGTGCAAGTGACTGGCCCTGGCCTTAAAGCCAACCCACATCATGCCTCCACCCTCTCTTCTGCTGCTGCAGCAGCTCTGGAAGCCAGGTGTTCCAGATGGCATGGCTACAATACAGAAGCAGCCTCCATCTTTGAGTCACCACTCGGAAGAGGAAAGAGCATCCACTTGGCACCAGACTTCACCCTGAGTGAAAAACAAACCTCTGCGTGTTCCTGAGCATAGCCCAGTGATGCCTTAAGGAAAAGAAGCACATATAAGACCTGCAAGTTGTTCCCAACTTTCCATTATTGTAATAGCAACATTTTGGTTATTGCCCATTATGTTGCTAAAATAAGTAAGAGGTGTGAGGTTGTTTTTTCTCGCTATTTTAACTAAGCAGATAGTTATTTTCTTCTTTATATTTTGGTATAATTTTATAGTTTTCCGCAGAGAGCTATTTTTAAAAAACGAGAAAGTGTGTTAAGAGACAAGCAAAATCGTCTGAAGGTTGATCGATGAGGCTGAGCTTGTCTGGCAATGGACTGCCTGGAACAGGTCTCCCGCTTCCCCATGGGGGGGGGGTATGTGGCCCTACCCAGCCCCTTGTGGGTTAGGGGCTCCGGTTCCCTCAACTCTAAGAGGCCGACTTCTAAACTGTTGATAGGTGCCAGGAGCCGGAATTCTCAGTCTGCTGCTGCACGGCCAGCATCTCAATGCAGACACCTTGGAACCGGAAGTCTGCCTGTTCAGGCCAGAGGAAGCCTACTAGGTCACAAGTTTTGCCCATACAGACAACACTTCAGATCAGTGTCTCATTTTGTTGCTGTTAATTATCAGGGCAGATGAGGGTAAGTATTTATTTATTTTTAACAAAATAGTATATTTATATGAATAAAAATTCAAAAGATTAGAAAGGGTAGAGTTAAAACTCTTCCCTCTGCCCCTCAGTCACCTAGTTCTCGTCCCAATTTTAGTATATGAGCTGCCGAAGCGAGCACCAGTTCTCTTCCCCAGAGACAATTAATTTTGTTTCTTCTATAGCCTTAGAGAAATGACAATTTATCAAAAATTGAGTATAACCAAAATAAATAAATAGCAGATGAGGTCCCTTCTGAATCAAGTAAGGCATTCTTTGATTTTTTTTAAACAATATTACTTTTAAAAAATAAAAACCCATTACAAAAAACTAACCTGCACAGATAGGTCTAAAATAAAAACAAGTCTCCCTTACACAGCACCTTTCATTCTTAGACCTTCTCCCGAAGAACAACCACAGTTACCAACTTCTTATAATCCTACTCAAAACAGGCCTATGTGTATAGCCCATAAACATTAACAAATTACAAAGATGCACAGACGTACCAAATACACATTTCTGACTCTTACATTTTTTACTTAATGATACATGTTGGACATACTTCCATACCAGCACACACAGAGAACCGTCCTTCTTTTCAAAAGATGAATCATAAAGAGTTTTCAGTCTTCTATTAAATCTCTGGTTTGTTGCTATTACAAATAATGTTCTTTTTTCCCCTACCATCTCCCCCTTTCCTCCACAATGTTTTTTTAATAAATTTCTAAATGTATTAGGGTGATATCGGTTAGCAAAATTATATAGGTTTCAAGTGTACATTTCTATAATACATCATCTATATATTGCACCCACAGTGTTTTTTCATAAGGATTTGTGTATGTGTATTATAACTTAACACTTCTGAATGTTTGTGAGCCTAAATTTTGAGCCAAGTGAATATTCTTTTTCTTTTTTAAGAACAGGGGGGATTTTCAAAAGAAATTGTCTATTGTCATCCCCTTTTAAAACATTTACACAACTTTAGGCATGTTCCAATCAATTCTAGAAAGACAGTTCTTACATTATTTTTGCTACAACATCTAATAACATTGGGAAGAGACCCAAGATGGAGAAATTGATAAACACTGTTCCTGTTTCCTGAACACATTAAAATTACAACTAAATTATAGAACAATCAACCTGGAGAACCATCTGAAGCCTGGCTGAACAGAAGTTTTATAACTACAGATATAAAGATGAGCCACAACAAGACTTACATGAGGCGTGGAGACACGAAACATTGTGGTCCCAAACCTCTGCGTGGCAGATGAAAATTGGGAGGGATACCTTGGCCACAGAGGTTTCCCCCGGAGAAGCAAAGAACCCTTGCCCCACTGCAGGCTCCCCAGCCCCGAGTACTGGTGACGGGAAGAGGAGACCCCACAAAATCTGCCTGTGAAAAACAGTGGGGATTCCAACCATCTGGGTGGGACAGAATGCTGCGGGAAACCCAAATATCCTCTTAAAAGGCCTGTGCACGGACTCAGTCACTCGCAGGCACTCACCTTGGGCTCCAGAGGTGGGATGGTGACTCAGGGATGTCAGAGGCATATGGGGAACAGACTGAGGTGTGTGGCTCCGAGATCAGGGCTGGACGACAGTCCCATTTTTCCTGTGAGGGTTCCTCCTCCTGCGGCTGGCAGGCGGTGGCCATCTTTAATATGTCGAGCCCTCCGACTATGCTTACGGACAAATTTGAATCTGATTGGTCTGGTGAGCTCCACTGCTCCACTCTGCTGACTGACTGAGACCCCGCTGGACCCAACTTCCTCAACTTTCTCCATGAGCAGCCAGTCCTGCCCGCATTGCGCTCTTTCTTGAAAAACTATCAGAGTTCATGGGCTCCAGGTGGGTGATGACTGGCCTCAACTTGTTCTGAGACTTCTACTGAGTAGCTCCAGGCTCAACACCTGCACCAAACAAGAGTCTATATTAACACTTTCCACTGTAGTAACTCCCTGAGACCCTGCCTCAAGAAACTCACCTACCACATGAGGCTTTATCAGTGGATGAACTTTAAGGAAGCAGGCAGGTGGAAGTAGGACTCAGGGTGTCCTGGCATTTTGCAGAGCTACCCCAGGCCTGGTACTGGTGGCAGACATCCTCAATTCACAGCATGGCCTCTCCCTCGTGCCTCCAGGTTTAGTACAGGCAGCAAAAAACAAACAAACCACAGATCACTTTGTAGCTCCTACTAGATAGTCCACGGCCAGTCAGAGGCAGTGGGTGACCTGGGCCTGCACTACTGATCCCCCTAAGAAGCCCCAGAACCAACATACTTGGAGGTTGGCTTCAGACCACAGCAGAGCCCTGCCCAATTAGCCCCAAGTGGCACACACAAAGGGCAGTCTCAACAGGTACCAGTCTGCTGGGTCAAATCCCACTCAGTGGGGTAACCCTCCTAGACAGCAGCCCTTAAGCTGTGGACATGGCCAAATACCATAGAGAATCAGCCTAAGGGTCAATCCCACCCACTGATGTGCCAAGAATAATCAAGGCTCAACTATAACAGGAGGCACACACAACCCATACAAGGGACACTGCTGGAGCACCTGGAGCAGGTGACCAGGGAGACTGTGCCAGGGCCCCACAGGGCACCTAGTACAGAAGGCCAACCAGCCAAGACTGTGAGACATATTAGATTTGTCTAATACATAGAAACAAACACAGAGAAGCAGCCAAAATGAGGAAACAAAGAAATACATCCCAAATGAAAGAACAAGAGAAAACTCCAGAAAAAGAACTAAACAAAATGGAGGCAAGCAACCAAGTAGAGACAGAGTTCAAACAATGTTTGTAAGGATGCTTAAGGAATTTAGTGAGAACTTCAATAAAGGGATAGCAAGCATAAAAAAAGGACATAGAAACATAAAAGAACCGGTCAGATGTGAAAAATGCAATCACTGAAATGAAGAATGCACTAGAAGGAATCACCAGCAGACTAGATGAAGCAGAGGATCTAATCAGTGATTGGGAAGATAAGGTAGCAGAAAACACCCAATCAGAACAGCAAAAAGAAAAATGAATCCAAAACAATGAGAAGAGTTTAAGAGACCTCTGGGACAATATCAAGCGTAACAACCATTCTCATCATAGGGGTACCAGAAAGAGAAGAGAGAAAGCAAGAGATTGAGAACCTATTTGAAAAAATAGCAACTGAAAACTTTCTTAACCTGGTGAAGGAAATAGACATACAAGCCCTAAAAGTGCAGAGATCCCAAACAAGACAAACCCAAACAGGCTCACACCAAGACACATTATAATTGAAGACAAAGAGAGAACTCTAAAAGCAGCAAGAGAAAGGCAACTAGTATCTTATAAGGGAGCTCCCATAAGATTGTCAGCTGATTTCTCAACAGAAACTTTGCAGGCCAGAAGGATTGACACAAAATAGTCAACGTGATGAAAATCAAGAAACTACAACCAAGTGTACTCTACTCAGCAAGGCTATAATTTAAAATCAAAAGACAGATAAAGTGCTTCCCAGACAAGAAAAAGGTAAAGGCGTTCATCACCACCAAACCAGTATATCAAGGAATCTGAGAGGGACTTCTTTAAGATGGGGCGGGGGGGGGGGGGGAGGATAAAAAATATGAATAATAAAATGGCTAACAATTACTTTCAACGTGAATGGATTAAATGCTCATGCCAAAGACAGAAGAGAGCTGAATGGATAAGAAAACAAAACGCTTACATATGCTGTCTACAAGAGAATCACTTCAGATTGAAAGACACATGCAGAGATGGAAAGTAAAGAGATGGAAAAAGATATTTCATGAAAATGGAAATGAAAAAAAAAAAGAAAGAAAACCTGGGTATCCATACTTATACCAGACTTTAAAACAAAGGCTATAACAAGAGACAAAGAAGGAGCCAGTAATCCGTCGTCTGGGTATTTATCCAAAGAAACCCCAAACGCTACTTTAAGGGGACATGTGCATCCATATAGTCATTGAAGCATAGTTTACAATGGCCATGATGTGGAGGCAGCTTGGGTGCCCATCAATGTAAGAATGGATAAAGAGGAGGTGGTACCTATATACAATGGAATATTGCTCCCTGGAAGGGAATGGGTTCTTGCCATCTGCAGTGGCATGGACGGACCTCGAGGGTATTGTGCTGAGTGGAGTATGTCAGACAGAGAAAGACAGATGCAATGTGATTTTTCTTGTATGTGGAATCTAAAGAACAAAATAAACAAACAAACAAATCAGAAACAAACTCATAGATACAGAGAATATTTTGACGGTTACCAGGTGGGGGGTTGGGAGTGTGGGTGAAAAAAGGGGAAGGGATTAAGAAGTACTAACTGGTTGTTACAAATAGTCATAGGGATATAGGACATAGCATAAGGAATATAGTCAATAATACTGTAATAACTATGTATCATATCAGACGGGTACTAGATTTATTGGGGTGATAGATGGGAGGGGGTTTGGGGCCAGGGTAAAAAAGATGAAGAGATTAAAAAATACAAATCTGTAGTTAAAAAATAGTCATGGAAATTTAAGTAAAGCATAGAGAATACAGTCAATGTCAATGATATGGCAATAACTATGTATAATGCCAGGTGGGTACTAGACTAGTCAGGGATATCACTTCTTAAATTATATAAATGTCTAACCACTATGCTGTACCCCCAAATTTAATATAAAATAATATTTAATGTCTACTGTAACTGGAAAATTAAAAAGCAAGGGGCAAACATGAAGGGCAATAAGTGGTCCAAATTTCCAAGTATAAAACAAATAAGTCATGGGGATGTAACATACAGCATGGGGCATATAGTCAATAATATTGTGATAGCATGGTACAGTGTCAGATGGTTGCTGGACTTATCATGGTGGTTTTCTTTAGGTATATAAATGTTGAACAACTATAGTATACCCTTCAAACTCATATAATATTTTATGTTAGCTATATTTTTAATAAAAATATTTTTAAAAAATATCTAATAACATTGATTTAATAACATTTCTCTCCTTCTTGGATGTTTCATCTTATTCTAGTTTAGCTTGGTTATTCTGTGTTGAATTTGATTGAACATTTTCTCCCTGGCCTGTTCCCCACAAAAAGCCTTGGGAGTGTGGCTATTACCTGAGCATTATTCCAAAGTGACTAAGCATCATTTGATAATATTTGATAATGGACAAAATAATTGCTGTTGTGTTAGAACTGGATGAAAGAGGCTACATTTAGGAAGCTAAGACTGAAGATAAAAGTGAGTGCCTTTAGGAAGCTTTCATTTCAATCTAGATAAAATTAATTTAAGGACAAATGGAATGAGAAAGATAACTGTAACTCTCTCAAATAAATTTTGTTTTTGGCATTTGAAGAAAGTTCAGAGGAAATTGAAGGACAAATAAACAGTAAAAATTAAGGATATATATTGTAATCATAGAGCAGATAAAAAATCCTGCAAAGAGTAATATCAAAACACCAAACGGCAAATTAAAATGAAATTTCAAAAAAAAAAAATATTTATATAATGTAAAAGAAGGAAGAAAAGGAGAAATAGAAGAAGAACAACAAAAAAGCGAGACCAAAACAGAAAACATATAGTAAAATGGTATACCAATAATTGCCTTGAATGTAAGTGTGCTAAACACTCTCTATCACATTAAAATGCAGAGATTGTCAGAATGAAGTTTTAAAAGAGTCCCAACTACGTGCTTTTGTAAGAGATGTTTAAATATAAATACAGCTATAAACAATTTAGGTCAAGCTTAGCAAATAGTTTTCAAAAGTCCCCAAAATTCCCATCTAATTCTTCCCCAAAGTACTTTCCCCCTCATTGTATTAATGTTCTATTCTTTAGCATTAACCATTGCATTCATATTTATTAATTCTCATAACTATAGGCCAAGAGAATAAAAGAAACACATACTCAGCATTCTTCCTAAAGCCCATGGGGAGGAAAAAAGTAAAAGATCCAAAAAAGTTCTTCCCATTGTCTGATTTCTGGAACAGGTTGTGAATACAATTACAACATCCAGGAGAGGGAAGAATGTGTAGAATCAATCAATCTTCAAGTAACATCTAGTTCAAGCAAAAGACTTCTTTGGAACTATTAAGGATGATGTTATTCCTCACTTAAATTCCCTTAACAGATATTGGAGAGAAAAAAAAAAAGCAATTCATAGAAGAAATCCCCTGAAATCACAAAATGTAAAAGTTTCATGTGGCCTTCTAATATTCAGCAATTGCTGACTCCCTTTTTTATTTTTATTTTTTGGATAATTTGGAAGTGATAGATGTCTCTGAATGAATCCAGTTTTATGATATATTTTAGATTAAAAATTTTCAGAAGGCCTCTTTAGTTTTTCACAATACAAGAATACATTTACAAAATAACGTTTTAATTTCATGAAGTTTTCTTAGAAATAATGCCAGTACCACCACCAAGCATAACCACAGCAGCATGCTTTAAGACCTAAAAGTGAATCTTTAAAATATCAAATGTAATAATACGCCAAAAAACAGAGAAGTCTTATCCATGAAGTTGATTGTACGTCATCATCTATTGCTTACTTGATGAAGCCACTTTCTTCAGAAAACTCCCAATTCCTTCAAACTCCATCAGTTTGGTTACCAAATACTGCCAAATATGTAACTAATTTATAGTAGCTGAATAGAATCATAACCAGATTTCACAATTTACATAGCTGATTTCATATAGCTATATTATACCTATAATGACAGTTATAGAAGAACTATGTTTCCTCTGAGAAGTTGGATAGAATAAGCGTACTTTCCACTCATGCTTCCCCATAATACATATAGGAGACTTTCTGTTAAAAGATGGAGGATGAGGGAAGATAGATCAATAATCATTCCCAAGTTTTTTGATTTGGTATCTAAATTAAAGGTTGTCCCACTCACTTAAGAAAATCAAATGGAGAAAAGTAAAGAGTTTCAACTTGGACATACTGATTTTGATGCACAAATAAGTTGGTCTAGAGTTTAGATGCTATAATTGCAATGGAAAGGAAGACTCCAGGGTTATCAGTGCACAAGTGATAATTGAAATCAGGAGCATGGATGTGTTCATTTGGGAGACCATGGATTTAGAGAATGTCAAGGTTGGAGCCCTGGGTCACACCAACATCTGAGGGACAAGTGGAAACAAGAAGCCCAAGATGGTGACAAGGAGGGAAGTCAGGCAAGTGGGGGAAAGTGGAGAGAGTTGTGCTACCAAAATCAAAAGGAAGAGAGAACATTAGGGAGGAGTGTCAAGTGAAGCAGAATAAATATATGCTTTCTCAATATAATCTTGTCACTGATAAGCAAGGAAGGGTATCTCAGCCTTTAGCTTAATAAGATGTTGATATTTTTCATCTTTTTCATTTCAGCTATTTTCAGGCTAATTTTAAAAACTACCCTTTAGAATATGTATCACATACATATTTATGTACTAGTTTGCTAGAGCTGCTGTAACAAATTGCCACAATTTTAGTGGCTTAAAATGACAGAAATTGTTTCACTCACAGTTCTAGAGCCCAAAAGTCTAAAATCAAAGTGTAGGCAGGGTGAATTCTTTCTTAGGGGCTCAGAGGGAGAATGTGTTCCGTATCTTCTCCTAGCTTCTGCTGGTTGCCACCAGTCTTGGCATTCCTTGGCTTGAGGCAGAATAACTCCAATCTCTGCCTCAGTAGTCACATGGTATTCCTCCTGGGTGTCTGTGTCCAAATTTTCCTCTTCCTGTAAGGATAGCAGTCATTGGACTAATCCAATATGACCTCATCTTAACTTGATTTAAAGTCTGCAAAAACAGTATTTCCAAACAGGGTCATAGTCTGAGATTCTGAATGAACATGAACTTTTGGAGGATGCTACTCAACCCACCATCCTGAGTACGTTCAGAAATTTACAAGTGCCATAGCAACTAGATTCTAGTAAGGAAAAGGTTAAGAAATTAGAATGGTGCACATAAGAAATGAATTTTATGTAGGCACCTGTTGGAGGAGGTCAGTGAGATGATGTGATCCCTGGCTGACCTGACAACTGGACCCAGGCAATCAGGGGCTCCTCACTTCCCCTGGTCTTGGGATGTATGTTCCATTGTTCCCGTACCAGGAGCCACTTCAAAGGATGCTGTCTTGAGAGAGTAACGTGTAACTGAGACCATGAAGACTGTAGACTTGACTGAATCCCATTAAGGCCTCTATATAATCTCTTAAGAGTCTGGCGGGAGGGTGAAGAAATCTATATGTACCCTTTGTGGCCACCCAAGACTACTCTCATATGTAAGTTCCCTTGTTTTTTAAAACTGCCACCTACCAATATGGAGGGGTCTATCTCCTTGTATGGAGGCTAGTTTCTAATTTCACTGGGAGACCGCCTGAGGTTTTGAACCAACAGCACTGAATTTTTTTCGCACCTTAGTTTTCTTCAACCGTATTAGGTTGGTGCAAAAGTAATTGCGGTTTAAAAGGTTAAAAATAATTGCAAAAACCGCAATTACTTTTGCACCAACCTAATAACATGAGCCGAAAGTAGGACTCATCCTGTAGAAATTCTTCACACTCAATGTTTTTTAATTTGGCATCTCAGCTACCCTAAGAGACACCCCTCTGAACTATTTCTATAAAGAAGAAATTCACATTTTTTCACTTAGTGAAATACAGAAGCAGAAAGCCTTCCCAACCTGTGGGGACCCCGTTTAACGGAGTTTTCCATAGTCGTGCAGATGGGCAAACTAATGGACTCTTTAAAATTCTTGAACTAATGAGAGGTGTGGCAAAGGACCACACATTTATTTAGCAAAAAGTATCTTTTCTTCATTATCATCAAATATTTACTATGCACCAATAGTCTTTGTGGCACCGTTCAGCATTGAGTGTATTTAGACCTAAACAACATTATTTCCCTGGGATGACATTGGGGAGGAGGAAAAAAAAAAAGTAAAAGTCATGTTTGGACTAATTCTGACATTAATTTGAGCCATCCCATTAATTCAGGAAGTCACTCTGTTTATGATGGATTCTTGGGCGATCTTTCTCGATCCCTCTTGCCCCTCCCCCCAGTCTCTGCCACTTGGGATACTTTCCAGGGTCCCCAAACCAGAACCAGAACAGGCTTCGCTGACCAGGAGCAGTGCCATGAACAAGCCTCCGAGCTGCCGCGCATCTGGGCGAGTCCACCCCCCCGCCCCCCCCTACCCCCCACCCCCCCACCCCCACCCCGCGCGCTGTCCTCTCGGGTCTGAGGCTGCTGAGGAAGCGTCAGTATTAGGGATTCCATACCAGCTCCAAAGTCGATATGGCTCCCCATAGTCCATCATGTAACTATAAAGGGAGGGCGAATTTGTATTTCAAAGGCTCTGAATTTGAAATATGTATCTCAAACATAGAATGCCATTTTTTAAGAAGAAAAGTAAGCCATGCTGTAGCATCCACGACTCTTGTGAAACAAAGTCTTCAGGACGATTGCTGCAGAAGAAACTTTGACAGACAGGGCTTTCTAGATGGGAACGAGGACCGGGATCCCAGAAATCTGTTCATTTTTTTATTGCTCTGAACACCAAATGAAGGCCAAGGGTTCTGTCTTGGTGGGGATAACAGTGGCCCGCGGGCCAACACAGGCCCTCGTGGGTCTGTCGCCATTCCTCTGCGTCCTCCGTGGGGCCGGCTGACTCCAGCAGGAGCTGGACGCGCGGGCCCGCCAAGTTTTCGGTTTCCACTTTTCCTTCCCAGGCCTCTCCCACTTCCTTTCGCACCGGTCCCCGCCCTGCCGCCAAGTCTGGGGGTCGAATATCTTCGGGGCATCGTCCTCCTCCCGCAGGGACCCGTCCTTTCTCCCGGGACCAAACGGAGGCGAATTCCTGTGGGTCCCAGAAGTGCCAAGAGTGCGCAGCAAGACGGGAAATTGCAAAAGTCCTCGGCCCTCCCCGTGGCTTTCCCGTAACTCCCGCCCCTCGGTGCTCACCCCGCAGCTGATTCATAGCCGGGGCGCGGGGCCGCCTCCCCACAGGCGGCGGCACAGTCGTCCGCGCCGCCACCTCGCGCCGCTGAGGACTTGGCGGGCTCGCGGAGCCCTCCGCCCTCGGGGTGAGTACCCGGCCTCCGCGCCCCCCGCGGTCCCGCCACAGCCTCGGCAATAGCACGACCCCGCGCCCCGCCGCCCTCGGTTGTCCTTCCGATGCCGGACCCGACGCGGCGCGGCGCGGGGAAGAATCGGACAACCTGGCCGCCCCGGGCGAGCCGCCTGCCGGCCCTGCTGGGCGCCATCCCTGCCCTGCGTTCGCTGTGGCGCCGGGTAGGATCTGCGCGGAGACGGTGCTTTGAGGGGTCCTCGCCTCTGGCCCGCCCACCTGGTGCGTCGCACTGCGAGTAATGCTTTCCAGAGCGCACCCCGCGGGGTCCACCGCGACGTTTCCTACTCTGCTTTGACGTTCGTTCACCGTCCCATTGCGGCTTCCTCAAGTGGTCGGGAATGTTTGTGGCGTTAAACTTCCCATTTGATCCACTTTGCCTCTCTCTAGACACACCTACGTGTGTGTGGGGGGTGTTACTGCTGTTCTTAGTCTCCCCCTACCCCCCCCCCCCTTAACTGCCACATGACAGAGTCACTCCTCTCGAAGTCATGATCTTCCTCCCACTCCGTCTCTGTTTACACCTAGAAGTGGGAGGTACTCATCCACAGGTGGCGCAAGGATGTCCCGGTGATGTTTGTATTTGTACTTGGCTCAGACGCCAACCCTCTCCGTCGCGTGAATGGAGGCTGCAGAGTTGTCAGGTTGGGCAGCTGAAGCCGTGCGTGTGTAAGCGCCCCCCCCCACCCCGTTTTATAGACAGTCCTGGGCATGGAGGGGTTCAGTAACTTGTCCAAGACCATAGAGCTGGCTGTGGTGGCGCTGAAATCGCCGAGCCCGGGGCTTTTCTCTTGACACCCTGAGTTCTTTCTTGACGGTCTTGGCCTGTCCTTCGTCCGCCCATCAATACATCCCTCCATCTCTCCATCCATCCTGCCTGCCCGCCTTCCTGCCTGCCATGTGGAGGTACAATGCCACAGAGAAAGGCCGCTGGATAACCAAAAAGCCGGAAGACCTTTTGTGAACAAATTCTCCAACTCAAGAGGAGTAAATGTGGGGGTCAGTACAGGCAGAGGATAGAAAAGCATTGGATATGGTATATTTAGTTGGAACTAGAAAGAAGCTTTAGGTCTTATTCCCAAGTTTAAAACTAACTTTGGGCCTTGGGTCATGTTGCTTATCACCTTAGCCTCAGTTTCCTTGTCTGTAAAATGGCAATGGTTCATACTTACTTTGCACCAGGCACTATTCTAAGTACTTCATATATTGCTCATTTAAGCTTCACCAATAAAGTAGATACTAGTTTTATCATTCTCACTTCATCAATGAGGAAACTGAGTCCCAGAGAGGTTAAGTACCTTGTCTATGGTCACACAGCTAGCAGGTGATGGAGTCAAGATTTGGCTTTGGAGTTTGCTTATAACCACTATGTTGTGCCTCAGACTTAGGACCCTTTTTGGACCTCCATTGTTACCTGCCCTGGGGATAGTGTTTCATTGTTCTGCTTTGTCTTTCTCCTGAGCTGCTTTAAAATGCCCTCAGAGACCCTTGAGGCTAAAGGGCCCCAAACAGTCATAGTGGCCAGGGATTCCCAAAGTTAGTTGTGCTTCAAAATCATTCCTGGAGCTTTCAAAGCACCAACTTCAGCTACCTATTAATATTCGGAATCTTGAGGACCTCTTCAGTTTGGTATCTCCCCTGGTAGCGTTCAGTACTGCTCAAAATGCCTGCAGTGGCAGAGAGCTTACCACCTAACATTTCATTGCTGGACAGAGCTAATTCTCAGCTGTAACTTGCCTCCTTGTGACTTACATCTTGGTCCCTGTTCTGCCTCCTGTTGTCCCAGCAAATGTGTCTAAGAACACTTACTTATACACCAGGTCTCTTTTCTTGAACCCAAAAGACCAGGAACACCTACCTGAATACATGCAAGGGTTCCAGAGTCTCTGGTGTTCTCATAATCCTTTTGTCCCAAAAAAGGAACCAACACAGGAAAACTATATACAGTTTTGAAAGAGGAATGGGTGGAAATGTGATTTGCCAAGGAGTGTTTTTTTCCTTGTGGGAACTGGGCTGGGGCATTGTTGGCTCGGGTAGAAAGAAATCTTAGTGAGTGTCATCCGGCCCACTTACCGGAATGGTGAGCCCTGGCTGTCCTTTCCATGAAGAGGAAGCCCTCTTTGATTTTAAAAAGAACTATGTTAAATAGGGAAAAAATAAAACAAACAGAATCTTGTGAGAAATATCCCTCCCTTGAAATAAGCTTCCTAGTAGCTACATAAAGTGAGAGTTTCTTTTCCAGCAGCTGTATGCTTGGTGTCACAGCCTTCCTTCCCTTCTCATTTTAGTTCTGCTGGTTTTTCAGCCCTTATTTACTCCAAGTCGTCTGTTTTTGTTTTATTGTAATGTCCTAAAAATAATACTAATAATAACTGAATACATTCTCATTCAAATAGAGAAGTATATGGAATGACTTGTACAAGTACCATCACCATTCCTACTCTCACATAGAAGAGGTAAATACCATTCCAAGATTGGTGAATACCATTCCAGGATTTTTTTTCTTTTTATACATATGCATAACATGTATATATACATATGTTTTAATATATAGAAATGAGATCTTATTATACATTATGCAGCTTACTTTTCACTCCCAAGTCTTAGAGATCTTCCCATGTCTATAAGTACGTCTTTTGGTAATGGCTATGTGTTATTCTAAAGGAGAAACACAATTTATCCATCCTTTCTCTTATTGATGGACATTTGGGTCATTTAAAGTTATTCCACATTAGCAACAATACTCCAGGGAAGATTGTCCATTCATCTATGTGCTTAAGCCTGAATAGTTCTGTGGAATAGAATCCTAGAAAAGATATTCTTGGGCCAGAGGTAGGGTTTCCAGGCAGGAATTCCCGCCCGTTCTCGGGATTTTTTCTTGCTTTTCCGTTCCCAAATCCCGAGAAAAATTGGTCAGGAAATTGGGAAAATCGGTTCCTTGAACCCAGGTGGTTGGTAGTATCGGCTGTCACTTTGCGGAAACGATTCATCGTGAGAACAGAAAACAGTTTATATCTTGGATTTGGGAACGGGAAAGTGAAAAAATTCCTGAGAACAGGTGGGAATTCCCACCTGGAAACCCTAGCCAAAGGGTTTGTCCATTTTTCAACTTGATAGATACAACCCTTCAAATTGCACCATGACCCCCAGACCAGGTACTAATTCAAACTCAGTGCATTAAAATCTGTTTTCCTTAATATTCCTAATAGCAACTGTTACCTTTTCTTAATTTAAATTTTCAAATCCGGTAAATGAGTGAAACCCAGTAAGGAAGGCATTTTAATTTTAATTTTAATGATTAATACTATGATTTAATATCTCTAAAAATTTATGGGTCATGTATGTCTTCTGTGAAATACCTGTTCATGTCCTTTGCTCATTTCTCTATTGAGTTGCTTTTCCTTATTCCTATATATTATTGCAGAAGCTCTACACCTATTCAGGATTTTAATCCTTTGTCTGTTATAGATGATGTAAATATTTCCTCTAGTGTAAGCTCTTTTTCCCCAGCTTTCCTGAAAAAGTACATAACCTATGGTAAAATACATGACATAAAATATGCCATTTTAACCATCTTTAAGTATACAGGAAAGTATTATTAAGTACATTCATATTATTGTACAACCATCACCACCTTCCTTCCTCAGAATTCTTTTCATCTTGCAAAATTCAAACTCTGTATCCGTTAAACAGTAACTCCCCATTCCCCCATCCCAGCCACTGGCAACCACCGGTCTATTTTCTGTCTCTATAAATTTGACTATTTCTAAGTACCTCATATAAGTGGAATCATACAGTATTTGTCTTTTTGTGACTGGTTTATTTCACTTAGCAAAATGTCCTCAAGGCTCATGTATGTTGTAAGAGGTATCAGAATTTTCTTCCTTTTTAAGACTGAATAATGTTCCATTGTCTGCATATGCCACATTTTGCTTATTCATTCATAATGTTTTTATTTTTAACTATTTTTTTGCTGCACAGAAGTTTTAAATGTTTGTATAATCAACTCTGCAATCTCATGATTTCTGTGCTTTGTCTAATTTAGGAAGGTCTTTTTCACCTCAAAATTATTTTTTAAATTATCTTATTTTCTTCTAATATTTACATTATTTTGGTTTTTACAATTAGCTTTTTAAAATATCAGACTTTTGTATAAAGTGAAAGGTAAGGATATAACAATTTTTCTTCTAGAATTTTAGGCAGTTAACTCAACAACCTTTATGTAATCATCCGTCTTTTTTCCGGTTCACTTGAAATTGTTTTTATAGTAGAATAAATTACTATTTATATAAGGGTCTGTTTCAGTGATATTTTTGTCTTTTTTTATGCCAGTGCCACCCTGTATTAAATGCTATATAGTTTGGTTTTTAAAAGCTGTATAGTGTGGTTTATATATATCTAGTAGATATATTTGTAGTTTTTTTCAAAAAAAATATTTAGAAATATTTTTATATATTTTCTCTTTTGCATAAACTTTATAAATAGCTTGCCAAGTTTAATAAAATCTTGTTGAAATTTTTCTTAGAATTTTCTTGGTTTTATAATTATTAATCATTTTTTTATGACTTAATGTCCTAAGTATGGAGGAATCAGCGTGATGTGGGAAGTACTGTGCTTTGGGGAGTGAGTCACTGGTTTCAAGTTCTGGATTAACTATGCCAACCTGTGTCAAAGTTACTTTGACCCTTTCTTAGCCTTAATTTCCTTATCTCTGTATGGAGATAATAATAGAATCTCTTTCATAAGCCTGTTGTGAGAATAAATGCATGTACATCACTTAGCAAAGCACCTGGCAGAGAGTTAGCATCCAGTGCTAGCTGGGGTCATTATCATTGAAGGAACCAGTAAATATTTTCCTTTATGTTTGATGGTATCCTGGAGACAAAAATATGTAGTAAATGTTTCATATAGTAGTGTTTCTCAAACTTCAGTGTGCATGTAAATCACCTGGGCATCTTGTTTAAATACAGATTATTATTCAATAGGACTAAGATTCGACCAAAGATTTTGCATTTCTAGCAAGCTCCTGAAATCAGTGCTACTGTTCTTTCATCCACACTTTGAGTATAAATTATGCTGGTAGTGATTGTATTTCCTATGAAGCTAAATGTGATTGACAGAACTTGTAAATTACTTTCTTTTAATATTATATGCTAAAGAAGTAAATTATAGTTGTTTCCCTCCTTCCTTTTTTTTTTTTTTTTGGAAGAGAAAGAGGGTTAGTGAGAAGAATAAATATAACACCATGTTCTATTCTTAGATCTAAAATCTTTGATCAAAGGTTGCCCATGTGAGGAGTCCCATTTGGGTGGAAATGGCTTGGCTTGATCACTGACTGGGAGCAGCTTGGGGGAACTGTGGACTTGGACGTGAATGTGCAGCCCATCAAAGGTGCAGCCGTGGCAGCTGTCAGTCAGCTGTGCTCCTGCAGGCTCCTCTGAAGGGCGCTCTGAGTGGCACCGCTGTATGGTTGCGACACCTCTCTTCCAGACATGGTTTTTTGTGCAACACTGTTCTGAAACTTGCTTTTTCATTCAATAATTTTTGTACTTTCTTCCGTGTCAGTTCATGTATCTATTTCCTTCTTTTTAATAGTTTCCTAGTATTCTTTAGTAAAAATGCACCATAATTAAATTGTCTGGTTTCTTTTGATAGATATTTAGATTGTTTTTATGTTTTCCTCGATATCAACACTATAATGAACATTCTTTAAAAATATATATTTTTGTATATATACATACACCACACACACACACACACACACACACACATTATCTATAGGACAAAAGTTCAGAAATACTACTTCTGAATCAAGGTAATACATACTAAAACTTTAATGGATGGTGCCAAATTAACTGTAATAAAGTACTTTTTGACCATCAGTGAGTAACAACTCCTACTTCTTTAAACTCTTACCAATGCTAGGTTTTAAGACCTTTTTAAGCTTTGCTAATAGGACACCACAGAGATACACACAGAAACATACACAGTTACTGTTTTAATTTTCATTTATTTAATTATTAGTGACAGTGTCCAGTTCTTTGGATTTTTTTTTCTCTTTTGGTTATTGATATTTCCTTTTCATGAATTATGTATCATGTTATTTGCCAGTTTTTCTACAGGGTTGCTTGTCTCTTTCTTATTGATTTCTAAGGGCTCCTGGTATATTAGGGATAGTAACCCTTTGCCCTAAGTATTGAAACTACTATACTTTTTGAGGAGGTCCAATTATAGCACTAAATTTTTAAAAATATTTAATCAGTGTAGCAATCTTTATTGCTTCTGGGTTTCATACCACACTCAGACAGAATATAGAAATATTCACTGTGGTTTCTTCCACAAGATTCACATCCCAGCACATGTCCTGAATGAACAGCTGCTTTCTCTCCAAGAGTGTTTGCCTATGACATCATTGGGTACCCAGCCAGTTTGAAGAGTTTAGCAACACACCCACGTTCTCGGGAAGCAAAGGACTGCTCATGCTGCTTCTCACGGGGATTATTTGCCGTAATCAGATGTGCTGGTGAAGAAGGGCGTACTGATACCCTTTGCAAAAATTGTGTTCTATTACACAGGTGTAGTATTCATACTCAAGAATAGTCCAACGCATCTCCATTTTGCAAAGAGACAAGATTTGAATGAGAAGTTCTACAAAATGAATGGGTAGTTTTTCTTTTCTTTCCTCCCTCTTTCCCCTCTGATAAGGAATGTCAGCGAAAGACTGACTTCGGCAACAGTTGGCCACAGGAAAAGTCGAAGGGCCAAAAAGAAGTCTATTTTAGTGAAAAATGAAAGCAATGAGAGAATGTAAGAAAATTGCTACATGTTATTATTCATGTACCAAATTTTCTGGGAGCAGTTATGTTCTGAGACTGTGATAGACAATGGGGAATGAGACCCAGGCTTGTCCCAGCCACTCATGGTCTAGTTGGGAAAGATGGGGATCTGAAAAATAAAGAGAAATGAACAGATTTGGAGAAAGGACCAAGGCGTGCGGATGAGGCAGGAAAGTATTTTTCCTTTCTGAATTCTGCTACTTCATGCTTCCCTGACTTCCTTTTCTTACTGGAAATGGAACTGGCAACAGCCCTCACTGATAACTGTGGGGAGAGAAAGGCTGTTGAATGAGTGAAAGGGCTGGGTGGCCCTTCCCATGTCAGAAGCAGAGCTGTGGAGGAAAAACCACCCCCCTGTGGGGAGAACACAGCAGGCTGATGCTGAAGGAGCTCCCCTGCCCCATCCCCACCACACAGCCCTGGGCCTTGAGGTGATGCAGAAAGACTTGGCCTAACCCTGGATTTTCGTTTCGATCTGCACGAGGGAGTGCAGAACAGGGTGTGGGACACCCCAGAGCTCCCTGATGCCTTCTCTGTTTTCTGTCTGTACCCCCTGCTTTGGCGACCATCTAGTCCTACGGCTTTAATTACTATATGAATGCACTGAGGGCACCTGAATTTATACCCCCAGCCAAGACCCCTTGCACAAACTCCATATTGTGTATCTAGCTAGTTCCTTTCATCTCCACTTGGATATCAAATAAACAACATGTTGCACATTGAGCCCTTGGTACAGCCCACTAAATTTGTTCTTCTGCTTCTCCTTTAATGCTAATTCTATTCTTTCAGGGGCTCCGCCACAATTCTTGGAGCCATCCATGATGTCTCACTTTGTCACCACCCCTGCCAGCTCTGTCTTTAAAATCCCTGTGGAATTCCACCCTACAGCCTTCACCCTGGTCTTAGCCAGTGTCATTCTCCCCTGGACTACTGCTGTGACCTCCTAACTGCTCTCCCTGCCACCACTCTTACCCCTTCAGTCTCTTTACATTCTAGGTCCTTTCTGTTCCATGTAAGTTAGACCCTGTTACTCCTCTGCTTAAAGTTCCCCAGTGGCTCCCACCTGATGCAGAGTAGAAGCCCAAGTTTCCAAAATGTTTTTCCATCTGCTCTTCCTCCCTATGAGCCCTCTGATTTCACCTCCTAGCCCTCCCCTCCTTGCTCACTCCAGCACTGGGTCCTTGTTTCTTGACTATGCCAAGCACTCTCTCCTCTCAGGTTCTTTGCACAGTTCTCTCCCTCACCTCCAGGTTTTTCACTGTGTTAGGCAGGGTCCAATCAGGAAACAGCTGGCACACTTGGAATGGGATAACTCAAGGAGGATTTACAAGTGAGGTGTGTGTGTGTGGGAGGGTAGGCAGGAGGGGGGGAACCACACAAGTTGTGCAGTGAGTCACATGGATCTGGCAAGCAGCCAGCTCTGAGCCCGTGGAGCCTCTGTTTTTCCCAAAGTGTCAGCCTCTGTGCTGTCAGAAAAACTTCATGTAGCATTTCCCAAAGGGAACTTCATGTATGACTCTCATTCTGTAAGTTTTCATGAACTTTGTCAGTTTCACCAGAAGGTTTTCAGACACCAGCTAGGACTCATAGTCCTTCTGCAAAAGTGGTCCTGAGGTGGCAGCTGGCCAGTCACACCAGGGGAAATAACAACCACTTCCTCATGTGCAGGCAGTAACAACCACGTCATGGTTGCCACCTGTCCGGCGTGTGTAAAACTGTGCATGTCAGACTGACGACAATATAAATAGTAAATCTGAATGGCTGCTGAAGCTAACCTCAGAGTCACAATCTGATGTGTGTGAGAAGGTGGGAAAGGGCAGGACTTCCAGACAGGACTGTCCTGGTGAATCGTAAAGACTTTCCTGTATTACCCAGACCACAGATATATGTCCTCTGTAAGTAGTTATATATTTCAAATTTGTTATGTGACAACTTGTCTTCTTTAATTTCTGGTTACCCTTAACTGGTAGGTGGCTTATAACTTTCAGTTTTAAGTTTCTCTGCTCCAATGACTTGTTTAATTTTCATCACATGTAAAATATTTGATTTGCTAGAACTCCAAATTTTCAGAAATATTTTAAATAGTCCTTTTATAAAGAGAACACAAGGCCCCCTGAATCATCTGCTTTTAATTTTATGAGATTTCCTTACGATGGTGGCGCTTTGTATCCCTCAGGTGGTGATAAATATCTAAAGAGGATGAGAGACTGTAGCTAGAAAAGATTGAAAGGATATTTAAATTGTAGAGTGAGTGTCAGATGCTCCACTTTGACATTTTTCTTTGCCTTCCCTTTGGTTCTGAGCAGAAACTATTTTCTCTTAAATTAGTCTCCCACCATCCCCCTTTGATATCCAATTGTAAGAGGAACCTATTTGAAATTGTAAGTAAAGATTTTAGAGAGGTATGAATGACTGTTGTTGTTTGCCAAAAATACAAGTAGCAGAAAGCAGTGCTTAAGAGAATGTGAGCAAGAGGAGAGTCAAGATGAGGGAGCAGACAAATGCTGTGCTTGCCTCATCCCATGAACACATCAAAATTACAACTAAATTATGGAACAATAAACCTGGAGAACCATCTGAAGTTTAGCTGAACAGAAGTTTTATAACTAAGAGTATTAAAGAAGAAGCCATGTCAAGACCTGTAGGAGGGGCAGAGACGTGAAATGGGCTGGTCCCACACCCACATGAAGTGGTTGAAAATCGGGAGAGATACCTTGGCCATAGAGGTTCCCCACAAAGGAGTGAGCCCCCCCCCATACCAGTCTCCCCAGCCCAGAGTACTTGTTCCCCAGCCCAGAGTACTGTGCCAGGAAGAGGAACCCCCACAACTTCTGGCTATGAAAAACAGTGGGGATTCTGGCCATCCAAGTGGGAGGGAAGGGGGCGGGAAACCCAGACAACCTCTTAAAGGGCCTGCACAGGCACTCATGCTGGGCTCCAGCAGAGGGACGATGACTCTGGGGATGTCAGAGACATATGGAGAGTGACTGAGTTGTGTAACTTTGGGGCGAGGACTTGAAGGACTGTCCCCATTTTCTTGTGTGGGGACTTTCTCCCATGCAGCCCACAGGTGGGTGCCATCTTCCCTGTGTTGAGCCCACCCCCACAGGCCAAATCTGAATCTGATTGGTTTAGTGAGCTCTGCTGTTTCATCCAGCTGACTCACTGAGACCTTGGTTCACCCAACTCAAATACCACTGGAGGCTTTATTATTGGCTGAACTTTACAGGAGCTGGCAGGTGGCAGCAGGCCTTGGAGTGTCTTGGGTGTTTGCAGAGCTACCCCACACCCGATACGGGTGGCAGTTGACCTCTATTCTCTGCCTGGCCGCTCCCACACACCTTCAGGTATAGCACTGGCAGAGACCAACCGTGGATTGCTTTGTACCTCCTACCAGATACTCCCAGTCAGTCAGAGGCAGTGCTGACCAGGGCCTGCACTGGAGCCCCTCCCAGGAGACCCCAGAACCAACACACTTGGAGGTTGGCTTCAGACCACAGCAGAGCACAACCCAATTAGCCCCACAAGCAGAGATTTGCTGGGGCAAATCCCACTCCATAGGGTAAGCTCACCACACAGCAGTCAGTAAGTTGTGGACATGGCCAATCCCCACAGCCAGTCATCCTGAGGGTCAGTACTACCCACTGACATGACAACAGCATTCTAAGCTTAACTAACAGGAAGGCACACACAACCCACACAAGGGACATTCCTGGAGGACCTTGCTTGACCAGGGAGACTGTGCCACTGGGCAAGCCAGAAGGGATTGGCAGGAAATACTAAAGTGATGAAAAGCAAGGATCTACAACCAAGACTACTCTAACCAGCAAGGCTTGGTTGTAGATCCTTCATTTAAAATTGAAGGACCTAAAGAGCTTCCCAGGCAAGAAAAAACTAAAGGAGTTCCTGACCACCAAACCAGTATTACAAGGAATGTTAGAGGGACTTCTTTAAAATGGAAAAGAATATCAAAAATATAAATAATAAAATGGCAATAACTACATATCTATCAACAGTTGCTTTCAATGAATGTGTATTTAATGCTTCAATCAAAAACATGGGGTGGCTGAATGGATAAGAAAACAAAACCCTTACATATGCTTCCTATAAGAGACTCATTTCAGATTGAAGGACACACACAGACTGAAAGTAAAGGGATAGAAAAAGATATTTCATGAAAATGGAAGCGAAAATAAAAGCTCGGGCAACAATATTTATACCAGACAAAGCAGACTTTAAGACAAAGGCTGTAACAAGAGACAAAAAAGGACCCAGTAATCCCACTTCTGGGTATTTATCTGAAGAAACCCAAAACGCTACTTCAAAGGGGACATGTGCAGCATTGTTGACATGGCCTAGATGTGGAGGCAGACTGGGTGTCTGTCAATAAAAGAATGGATAAAGAGGAGATGGTACATACAATGGAATATTGCTCACCCAAGGAAGGGAATGGGTTCTTGCCGTCTGCAGCGGCATGGATGACCTGGAGGGTATTGTGCTGAGTGGTGTGTCAGACAGTGAAAGACAGAAGCAATGTCGTTTTGCTTGTATATAGAATCTAAAGAACAAAATAAACAAAACAGAAAAAGACTCATAGATACAGAGAACATTTTGATGGTTGCCACATTGGAAGGGGGTGAGGCAGTGGGTGAAAAGGGGGAAGGGATTAAGAAGTAAACTGATAGTTACAAAATAATCATGGAGATATAAAGGCAAGCATATGGAACATAGTTAATAATATGGTAATAACTATGTATAGTGCCATTTGGGTACTAGACTATTCAGGGGGATCACTTCTTAAATTATATAAATGTCTAACCACTGTGCTGTACCCCTGAAATTAGTATAAAATAATATTGAATGTCAACTGTAACTGGAAAATTAAAAACAGGGAAAAGGTGAAGCATAATAAATGCTCCAAATTTCCAGGTATAAAACAAGTAAGTCATGGGGATGTAACATACAGCATAGGGAATACAGTCAATAATATCGTGATATTGCTGGACTTATCAGGGTGATCACTTCTTTAGGTATATTAATGTTGAATAACTATTGTGTACACCTGAAATTAATATAATATTGTATACTAACAATATTTTTAATTAAAAATCTTTTTAAAAAGATAATATGAGCAAAAGTTATCATTTGCAGACTTTCGCTTCCATTTGGGCTCATCTGTAGGCAGGCTTAACCACCTAGACTGATGTAAGGTTTGGTTTACCCTCTTCCTGCCCTCACTGCTGTTTCCATTTACCTATCAATACCATCAAAAAATACTTATAGAGTGTGGGTAATGAGAACTGATGATCTGGTCACTGAATTTCTAACGTTTGATGATCCAGGTAACTAGACAGAGGCACATTTTGACTTCAGATTGTTTCATTGCTTCCTGCCGTGATGAGTCAGAATGTGAAGTAGAAAAGTGCCATTCAATGCTTCCCCTGACTAATATGTGTATTAGTAAATTAGGAACTTATTAGCCTTCTTGAGGTTGTCCAGGATCATTGTTTTCGCCCTCAGGTTGTCCTGTGGTCAAAAGACCTGATGAATCACTGAAGCTCTTTGGCTTGCAGTTTACAGTCCTCCTATAAGGCAGGGAACACCGGAAACTATTTTGAACAATGATACACTGTCTCTGTAGGTAGAATACGCTCATCTTTCCTAGATGTAATTTTAATGAGGGAGACAGGGGAGCCTGAAGATGACTGCCTGATACGTACTTAATTCAAGTTTAGCCCTGTTGAGACTGGCATTTGTTCTCTTTCTAATCAGAGTCTGTTTTTTATATTTAACTTTTGTTTCTCTGCTTTGCTTTTTTTTTTTTTTTTTTTTGCCAACCTTTACTTGGTTTGAAGAAATTGGTGGATCACTTATCTCCTGCCACAGAGTGTCAGGGGCACACAGCAGTGAGCGTTTTTGCTCTCTCGGATCAGCTGCTCTTGGTTGAGGTGTGGCAGGTGTGTAGCTGGCTGAGCTGAACTGGCCCCAGCTGGAACAGCTGAGGTGACTCAGCTCTGCCTGCCTTGTTTCTGTTCCCTTCCTGGTGCCAGTAGGGTAGCCCAGAAATGCTCTTTCCTTGCCAAAGGTGAAAACACAAAAGAGCAAGCAGAAATACACAAGGTCTCTTGAGGCTTAGGCTCCTAGCTGACACACCATCACTTCTGCATCGTTTATGGCCAAAGCAAGTCACGCACAGCAGGAAAATATACTCTTCTTATTTGGGGTGGAGGTAGGGTGCGTGGGAAACTCCAAAGTCACATGACAAAGGGTGTGGATACAGGGAGGTGAGAAGAATGGGTCAAGGAAAACTGCTCAGAGTTAAAATTAAATAAAATGTGCCTTCTTTGTGATTTATCTTTTTCAGGAAGCCAGAACGTATGGCTCTCTTGGCAGTCTTTCAGGCAGCATTCCTCTTGGTGTTGCTGTCCTTCAGAACTTACCAGAGTGAAGGTAAGAAGTAGAACAGTAAAGAAAAAAAATCACATAGAGAAAGAATGCGGTCATGGTTGCTTTGGAGAAAAGTGGCACAATTCTTTTTCCTTTGGAAATTACATGGAATTGGTGAGTAGCTGTGGTTACGTCACCTAAGTCTTAACCTTCCTGATCTTGATGGCTCATCTTAATAAGCCACCTTTTCTTTTTAACATTTTTTTATAAGAGTTTATTTGAGCCAAACTGATGACCTATGCCAGGGAGTAAGATCTTAAATGCTAGTAAGCCACCTTTTAAGCCTGACTTCTTTATCATTAGGGCACTTGTAAATGGACCTAATCCTGCAGAACTTCATGGTCAGATATTGAATGCAGCCACCACCATAAAAGTTCCTTCTGCACCTTGCTAGGGAGAGATGGGCTGAACCAGAACAATGCTGACCACTAGGTTAAAACAAGCTCAGATGTCCCTCAATTATGTTCGTTCCTTGAGAAGCTGTTAGGTGCAACAGAATATTGCTAAGTGCTGAAATGCTATTTATGGATTTTTAAAAAATAGTCACTTAGCTACCCCCATTAAGGGTATTTTGAAATAAATCAACTTTATAAATAAAGTCAATAAAAATTCAACACTTCTAGAAAAGTGTTTTTGGATACTTTATTACTTTGAACCAGTTGGAAGGTAGATTCTTAGACCTGAGAGAGTTTTTATTGGTTTATAAAGTCTGTGTTGCTTTCACTTGTATTTTACAAAGCTTTACATTTTCCTATTTTTGTGTTTATTGTTTGCTGTACTCCTTTTGTAACAGAGTACAGGCACATGCTCTTAGTAATTACCCACACAATTCTGTCCGTGGATTCATGAAAATGACATTTGCAAGAAATACCCTTAGAAGTTTTCAATTTCCCCTTGAACCTCTGTGAGAAGATACTTAAAAATACAAAGGAGATTTTGTTTTGATAATAGTGTTACCAAGAGAAAAGGGGGTTCATTTGCCTGTATTCATCAAAGCCAGACAAGATACAAACAGGGGTTTGCAGCAAAGAAAGTAAAGGTTTATTAAGGAAATGGTGCCAAGCCTGGAGACACAGGTGAGCTAGTACTCAAAGACCTGGCTCCCTGATGGCCTCTAGGAGATAGGCTATGTAAGGGAAAGATCATCATAGCTAAGGGAGTTGGGGTCGTGGGCCCTACTGATCCGTCAGGGCCAGGGTAGGAGGCAGTTGATCGTGGCATGAAGTCCTAACATCAGTCATGGCGTCTTTCTGTCTAGTTCTAAGGAGATGTGGCAGATAGGGTCCTTCCACCTTCATGGGTCTGGAGCTGAAACATAACTGAGGTCAAGATGTTATCTTTAGTTTGATTGAAACTCAGTTTCTATAGTCAACAGACCTGAGGCTTTGATTCTAAGACTGTTTGATGCTGACCAGAATCTAATGTCCTAAGGGCTTCATGGTTAAGGGAGTGGTTGTACAGTACGTGCAAAGGTGGAAGGATACGGACAGAAAAGCAAGTGAGTCCTGGTGCTATCAGACTGGACAAGGCCAGTTTGAATCAAGGAGAAAGGAAAGAGAAAAAGTCATTTTAAAGAAGTGAAGATTTTTGCATGGTTACAGTCGCTCAATTTTCTGTCTGATATTCTTGAGGTCTAGGTTAATTTCTTTCAGGTTCAGGGCACATGGAAAAATGTTATTTGTATGGCTTCTTAAAAATCATTGTTTGATTGTTGGTTTCTTCCTTAATCTGGAGCTGAAAGATGGGAATTGGGAGTTTTCATTTATAGTGTGTTTACCCCTCCCTCTATTTTACTAAATCTAAGCATGACACAGCTGGGCTAACTGGGTAGTCTGTGCCCTACAAGTGTTTAGGCCCAGCCAGAGCTCCCGATGCTCAGACAGACCCATGTCCCCAACTCTAGATTCTCCAGAAAATCCCAGGCATTTAACCAAGCTCTTGGCACAGCTCACTTCCCTAGTGAAGTCTCATTATCTGATCCAACTATGGACTGTGTGCCTGCTACTTACAAGATTCTCTACTCTCAGAGCAATCTCTGCTGCTCCCCTTTTCAGCTCTTTTTGTTTAGATCAGACATACACTTACCTATTTTTCTTTTTACCAATCTTTGTTTCTGCTTCCAGGTTTTTCAGCCAAGCATTCCTGCTTTGCTAAGTAAACCTGGCTTTGTCCTCACCTGCACTGCTTGGATTTCTTGTCTTAATTTCTGCTGGAGTTGACCAAGTAGCTACCAAACCTCCATCCGAACTAGCGAGCCTCCCACTGGATCCCCAGCCAGGCTCAGGTGTGAGACATCGTTTCAGATAACCTAGCTTCACCTGACCAATGAGACAGAGCCAGGCTCACTTCCAGCGAGCCCTAGGCTGGAATTTTCATCAGCCAGAGATCGTGACCATGGCATTTGGATGTATTTCTTGTGTGTATGTACATACAGAGATAAAGATATAAATATGTAGACTTTTTTATAGAAGTGAAATTATACTATATATACTGCGAGTATTTAAACTTAAGTGTGTTTGTGTGTACACACACACATATATATTTCTTAAAGTATACATATTTATTGTAAGTATATATGCTTGCTAAAGTACATATAATATAAAATATATATTTTATATAGCATAAGTCTATATACTTGGAAAATATACTATATATACTTTAATAACTAAATATAGTATATATAGTATATATACTTTATGTATGTATGCTTTATACATATATACTTTATAAAAGTATAACTATATAAATACATATGGTATATATACTTTAATATATACTTAGTAAAACAATTAATACAACATACAATGAGAATTTTTCCCTTTGATGTTAAGTGTTCTTCTAGAAACATTATATTTAATGGCTGCATGGTGTCTCATCTTATGAATGGACTATGGTTTATTTCCTTAAGTAGGTTTGGGGTCAGATAGAGAAACTGGGTGGGGAAAGTGCAAGAAGAGGCTCTGATAAAATCCACGTCAGTCTGATTCCCAAGCCTGCTTTTCTTTGGCAATACTCCAATGCAGCATTATAAAAAGAGAGCTGGGCCAAGGGCTAAGGGTCCTGCGTCTGGCCTAGTTGTGTGGCCTTGGGAAAGTCCTTTTTTCCCTTTTCTTAACTTCAATTTCCTCTGAAAAATAATGGGATTGGCCTTAATGACCTCTGAGGTCTGTTTACTCTCTCACTTTACCGTGGCATTTCCCAACTATTTCCCAAGGAAGTCCTAGATTGCTTTTGACCAAATTATTATTATTATTTTTATTTTTTATTTTTTTTATTAATTAGTTTCAGGTGCACAAGACAAAGCAAAACTTAGACATTTATCATTTATATCCCTCACACTGTGTGAACCCCCCTCCCCCCATCCACTATCCCTCTGTACGTTCCCAAAACCTCTCACCTTCCCCTTATCCCCACCCCCCCGCCCCTCTAGCAACCCTCTGTTTTTCCCTCCATGTTTCCAAAACTGTTTCTGATTAGTTCATTCACTTATTCTTTTCTTTAGATTCGACCAAATTATTTTTGACTGACTGATATCTCTTGAGTACCTAAGTCATGCAACATTTGCTGATAGCATATGTCAATATACAGAACTCACCTTTTGTCTAAAGCAAGTTCCCCTTTTGTCTGTGATAGCTTTCTAGAGTTTCCAGAAATAAAGTTGATACTGGTAGTTGACTCACTCATTCAGCAACTAGTAACTGAGTGTCTGTGCTGTGACAGGTATGTTACTGGTCTTGGTTTCACTGAGCTGAGTAAGACTTAGTCTCACCCTTGTTTAGCTCACAGTCTATGGGGCGACACACACAGAACAGACTATGACAGTACCCTGTGACCAGTGCTCAAACAAGGGCTTAGGAAAGCAGCCACGGGAAGAAGAGAACGTCAGAAGGATACATCAGGGTGTTAGTGAGGGGTTGCTTGTCTCCACATGAGACCTCATGGAGATTCTAGATCTCTGTAATTTGAGATCAACATCTGCTCTGGGTAAGATGTTGTGCCAAGTGCAGGGGAAGTGTCCGTTCAAAGATGCACAAGCCTCAACTCCTGTCCTCCAGGAAATTTGAATCCAGAGTGAGACTGACAGCAACAAACTACCATCCAGGCCAAAATGAAATGAGGACTAGGAAAGCTGGGATGATTTTGCATGTACCCTGCTTTCTCTCGTGCTATTGGTTCCACAATTATTAAAAGTATTTCCCCCCTATTCCATAAGGGACCTGCTCTTTCGTCTTTCCAAATCTCTTTTTGGTTCGAAAAATGAATGCTTAGAAGGTGATATCTGTTATACCATGGACCATCAGATACCAGTTAATTTTATCAATACAGCCTTAATCTTTTCAATATCTTGCAATAGCATTCCCAGTTTACTCCAGACTTCCTCAAACCAACAAGTGAAACCAGCTGAGTCAGCAATACACAATCCCTGTTGAATGTGTATGGCCTTTCCTCCACTTGAGTGGAAAGTGGTGCTTTGTTCTTCTTTAAACATTAGCAATGACTCAACTCACTCCATCAGTATCCATCCTCTTTCTTGGCCATTTCTGTTTGAATCTCTCTTCTTTTACAGACTCAATCACACCACTAAACACTCTAAACTTGCAATCTCTCATTTCATATGAGTCAGTTGTGTCTCTCCAATAGGTTCCTTCCTTGAGCTAGGAACCTTGACATAATTAGATTATTTTACACTAAATGCCTAGTATGTTACTGGTGCTAGTCTTATCCAAAGAGTTCAGTGAATTCTTGCCAGACGTGTTTTAAATTCTGTGTGTTGAGATAAAAGCAGTCATGTTTAGAGATGGAAGTACTCCTACTTTGTAGCTAGCGAATAAATGGACTATTACCTTTCAAAAAGAAAACTTTTATTTTTTTATAGAAATATGAAGTTTATAGCAAAAAGCCGTTTCTTTATTCAGCCTTGCTATGAATTTCTAAGCCAGTTATATTGTCCAATAAAGTGTCCTTTATTCTTGATTATTTAATTTGCTATTTGTATTGCTTGTTTAACCTGCTGTGTATTGTTGAGCAAGTCATTTCATTCATCTAGGTCTTAATTTCTTCATCAAGTGTCTTCTAAACTCCCTTCCAGCTTTTCAGGGTGTCTGATTCTAGGAGGCACACGTGAGCAATTTTTTTCAAAGCTAAACAAGGATGATATCGAAGAGTAATTATCTGTGACTCTTCAATCATGGTCCTCATTAATTGTTATGTCATATCTTTTTTTTGGTCTTTCAGTCTTGTCGGAACCTTTACCATTGACTCCAGAATCACTAGAAGTTTCCATCAATTCTACACAGCAGTGTTTGTATTTACAATGGCGTGTCCACAACCTTACTAATCATCAGGAATTAAAAATGGTTTTTCAGATAGAGATCAGCAGAATTGAAACATCCAATGTCATCTGGGTGGTACGTTTTTTGTTTGTTTGTTTTTTTTGCTTTATGTTTTAAAAATCCTTTTCCGGTACCATGATTTGTCTTCTATAATGTCCAAAAAAAATCCCAGTATGGAAACATTTTAGCAACTCAGAACAGTTTTCCTAAACAAATTGCATTTCTGTGTTTTTAATTGAGAGGATCTGGGACAAAGTAACATGACAACTTTGGTTTGGTAAGTTGGATGGGGTGTGTTGATAGATCATTTCCTTAGTTCTGCTCTGCCCTAAGGCTATCAGGTCTGAACTTGAGTCCTGACTCCAGAAATCCGGGAAGATCAGCCATCTTACTCCCCTTCCTTCTTTCTTCCTTGTCCACCAGAGACTTTCCCAAATTAGATGTAATAGTTTGGCAACATTTTTCTTGCTGGCGTGGCTTCCAGTCAGCACTTGGCTTATCCTGTGCTGCAATGCAAGAATGAATCCTCGCACTTTATGTTCTAGCCAGCAAAGAGCTTCTTCATGCACCATGTTGGAGAGTAACTTACGGTGTCCTTTGTGCCTCACATGTGGCTTTTTCCAGAACAAATTGAGAAAATTCTAATGTCACACTCTTTTGCCTTTGATTTATTTGGGACAGATTTTTTTTACTTTTCTTGGTTCCAGTCAGGGTTGTGTCTATTTTGCCTGATGCTTCCCAATCTAGTGAACTGGGTCACTTCGGTGGTTCCTTTCAATGACCATTCCTGGTCTGCGGAACCTTAATCATCTTTGCACGCATCCTGTTCATTCGTTATCATGGGATGTTGAAGGACAGTGAGATGTTTTCTCATTGAAGGGGAATGGAGGATTTGCCTGGAGGGAAGGCAGACACCGGGAGGTGTCATTGCTGGGGACCGCCATTCGCTCAGTGGAGGGCCACGCTTCTCTCAGGCAGTGGAGGCATGGCTACAGGGATGCAGATGGTTAGTTCTTCAGTAAAGCACAAAGGCCTCTAATTTTAAAGCCTCCAGTTACTTTCCATGTCCACTATTGTTGAGCTCTGACTGAGAGGCCTAAGTTACACAGAATTCTAACTCTGTCACTTCAGGATTGATGGCAGGTCTATAATTCTACCTCTCAAAGGGCAGTTCCCAACAATGAGTATTGTTCAGTGTTCCGATTTTAAATGATAGCAATCCCTGTGGACAGCTGTTCGCCTCCTGCCATCAGCGTATCTTCCCACTGTCCCAACTCATACTAATTTTTGTATTTTCATATTTTTGATGGATACACTGGTTGTTTATAGGGACCTAGTAAAATGTCAAGCAAAGGTCATATTGAGGCTAAGAATTGCCTAAGAAAAAGAAATTTAAGAGAAGTGCTGGAGGCATTCAGTGGAAACTAGCACTTAACACCATTGCGAAAGTGACATTGACCACAGAAAAACAGGACCCCAGTCTTTATTTTTCTAAAAGGCGGTTCTTTCTGTTATCATGTTAGAGAAAATAATGAAAGCCATGGAGCAAGTGGAGCCCATTCTTTCTTTTTTTAACAGGCAGTTGTTCATATCTATTTTCACCTGTGACTCATGTAACAGTTCACTTTTCAAGGTAAAGAAACTATTACCTGCTAAGGCTCAAGATCTTTGAGAGGAGAGTTTTACAGTGTCTATTGTATTGTCCCCAAAACACCCAGCCCTGCCTGAGCCCAACAGAGGAGAAAAACCAAGGCATAGAGAGGTTTGTTGTGCTGCATAAGGCAACAGAGCCAGGGTGGAATCACCCTCCAGCCGCATGCTCAGACAAGTGATGGCCACATGCAGCTTCCTGGGTCATCAGCGGCCATGTGTTCCAGAACAGATGATGCCGTGAGAAGCCCTTGTCTGAACCACTCACGCCTGAAGTTGAGGAGAGAGATAAAGTCCCCTTCAGTTAAGGGGGAGAAAGCCAGCCGAGCGAGGCTGCTTCTGTCTAAATCATAGTCTCCCTTTCATGGGGCAGGTCCCTGGAATGTAAGCCTTCTAGGGCACCCTCACTCATGCCAAAAAGAGGCCGCTTTCTAGACTCAGATGATTGTGTTCCCAAACCAGCCGAAGGAAAAGCATCTAATCCAGGTGTTTGCAGCTGGACCAAGGACTCTGAGCCGCCTCTCAGATGGCACCTGCCACTCAGAGCCTTGCTGGCAGCCACGGTACCTGGTCTCACCCTGGGCTGGGTTCTGTCTGCAGCCTTTCCAGACACTTGCTTTATGGTTCTGTCTGTGGCAGCACAAGGCAGAGCAACAGCTCAAGTTTGGAAAGAGGCCCACATGGGAGTCAGTCAGGGATAAGCTCACATCTCAATACTGAACCAGTGACCTTGTTAGACCTCTGTGTAAGTGTATATGCTGGTTTCTTGTGACTTACCGCATTTCCCCAAAAATAAGACCTAGCCAGACAATCAGCTCTAATGTGTCTTTTGGAGCAAAAATTAATACAAATGTAATTTATATTAATATTAATGGATTAATATAAATTAATATATATAGAATACAATATAACATTATGTTACATAATATTATATTATATAAGACCGGGTCTTATATTATAGTAAAATAAGACCGGGTCTTATATTAATTTTTGCTCCAAAAGACGCATTAGAGCTGATTGTCCGGCTGGGTCTTATTTTCGGGGAAACATGGTACTACATCTGTCTGAGCCAAATTAAACTTGCCACTTCAATTAATGAAAACAGCTTCAACACAATTCAGCACATTAGAAAAAAAAAATCACTGAATTGATGCGTTCAAGGAAAGTTTTATCTCCTCCATTACAAGGCCATAAACACCACAAAGCCCAAGTTGTGGTTAGACAGAATCCACATAAATAGTGTCTGGGAAAAGCACAGCCCACTGCATGGTAACAAACTGACGAAGTCACTCAGCACCTAGTTTTAGGCTGTGGGCCCAGGTGCAGTCATGTTCAAGGTGTGGATCTGTGAGCAGATAAACACACGGATACGGGGCTCCTGGATGTGAGAAGTGCAGGTCCCAGACACGGGGCTGCATGGTTGGGGGTAGGCCTGACCTTCTCCAGAGACTTGGAAGAAGGGCTATTTGAGCCCAAATCTGTTTTTTATCCTGAGCTCAATAAGAAGAAGTGGAGTGACAGGATCTGATTGGAAGTTTTTAAAAAGCCCACTCTGGCTGCACAGTGGAGAGGAGTTGGGGGACCTGGAGAAGGTGATGGGTGACCAGTGTGAAGTGGGATGTGGGGTGGGTCCAGAGGAGAGGTCCCTGGAGTGGGTGGTGACAATGAGGACAAAAGAAGTGGCCAAACTGGAGAGAGGTGTAGAAAGGTAAATCCAGTTTGTGACCTGTTGATATTACAGAAAGGTCACCATTTTTTATTTAAAGTTCCTTTTTTTGGTAGTGGCGCTTAAAGTGCAAAATATTTAAGCGAAATGTATTTGAGATTGCCCAGATTAAATGGTGAAAGTTGCATGGATCAGGACCTCAAAACTTATCGTTAACAAAATATGTTTTGTAATCTAGAAATAAAGTAAAGCAATAAAACTGAAATGAAATATGCATGATTTATAAATCAGAGTTCTGCATAGCGTGAGAAAGGTGCTGCCCAGGTGGATTAAGGTATTTTCACTGCAGGGCTGTTTTGGTTCTGCCATGAGCACTGTTTTAAGGTTACCAACCTGGGAAGAGGAAAGACACCCGTGGGGGAAGGCCTCAGAGTTTGCTAACTCTAGGCTGTGTGTGGCTTGTGTGTTGCCCCGCCCCTCTTCACTGTAGGACGTGCCCTTGGCTCTGAGACATGTGAATGCAGGCGTAGCTTTCCCCCGGGAGTGCAAGGTGTTTGTTGTCTCCATCTCCCAGCTGGGGGGCCAGAAAGCAGGCATCCTGCAGGGGCACACTGAGGAGCATGAATGCCGGAAGCCATGGGGATGCAAAGAAGAAGGAAGCATGGCCTCTGCTCTCCTGGGGCCATGCTTGAGTCAAGACCACAACCACAGATAAAATGGCAACAACTACACACAGTGTACAGAGGGCTTCAGGAAGTACGGGGATAAGAGCAAGAAAGGCTTCGTGAAGAAATTGGGGTGTGACCTGGGCTTGAAGAATGGGACTAATTCCCAATGCAGAGGGGGACACTAAACCAGGGAGACTGTGAGAGCAAACACTGAGGTGGAAAAGCATCAAGTTTCCAGAAGTGTGGGGTAGGCCACTGTGTCCAGAGAGAAGATTTCTGCAGGGACAGGTGGGTTGCAGTTAGATTGCAGATGACCTTGAATGACAGGGTAAGGTGTACAGGAACCATTGAAACCTATTGAATTAGAGAATAAAAATACCAATGTGTTAGAAAAATTAAGACTAAAGGCTGTGCAAGAAGACCAAATGTCAGTTCCACTTGGACAAGCTTCCCAAAAAACAGTGTGAGACATTCCCATGTGATGGACATCACTAAGGTTCCCACAGATGGACCTCGAGTTAGGGCATATCGTCTACGTGGTCACCAAATCTGAAAAGATGAGAGACAACAAACTAAGGGGGACATGGACAGTCATCTGTTGACTTGGAATTCCCCGGTACCATGAAGGATTGGCTGCTGTCCTGAGATTTGGCCAACCTAATCTGACCCTGCCTAAAAATGAATATAAAACCATACCTGTCCATCATGCTTATTTTTAAATAGATGACTCAAGTAATTCTCAAGTTTCCAAGAATTTTCTTTGCAGGTCCTATGTGACCGGCTGTGTGAGCACCTTCTATCTCTGATCTCTTCCCCCAAGACTTGAGTAGTTTCAGTTTTTTCTCACGTGCTCCATGTGACCCGCCCTGGAATTGGAGGGCCAGAGGGAGTGGAAGCCAAGTTTTTGAAAATCATGAGGCTATGGCTGGTTCCTTGCTGAGACATCAAAGCATGTCCTCATTCCTGGCTGGTTAGGAATGTACAGCACTCGCACATATTGTGGAGTTATAATGGCTGCATGCTTTGTGATAAGTCTAGTCAAGCCATTTTCCAAGACAAAGCATGGCTATGTTTTCAAGTTTTTCTCTTTATTTCTAGGAGAATTATAGCACCCCTGTGACGTGGAACCAAGTTCTGCATTGGAGCTGGGAATCCAAGCTCCCTTTGGAATGTGTGACACACTTTGTAAGAATAAGGAGTCGGGTGGATGATGCCAGCATCCCTGAGCTGAGGTCCTGGAGCAACTGGAGTTCTTGGGAGGAGGTAGATGGTAAGACGTGAGGTGATAAGAGAGGGCAAGGGTTTAGTATTGAGTATTATTCGGGGATCAAATAGTCAAATAGTGGAGGTCCCCTTTGAGGAACTCAGGTAGACACCAACATTATGTTCCTCTGGCTCCTACTGGGACTAAAAAGCATGGGTGTGAAAGTTGTCACTGGGAGATAGACATCTGAGGTTTGGCCTCTGAATTCATTCATTGAAATAGATAATTATGCAAACCCAGACAATTGTTATTTAATAATTCCGAACATGTGAAGCATGTTTATTCTAGAATGCTAAGTGAACAAAGTAGGACATAAATTGTACATATGTTTTTATTAGAACAACACACAAAATGTGTACGTATCTAGAGATGGGGAAGCTTTTTCTGTAAAGGGCAAGACAGGAAATATTTTAGACTTCAAGGTCTCTGTCATGACTATTCAACTCTGCCATTGTAGTGTTGAAACTATCATAGGCAATATGTAAATAAATGAGTGGTTGTGTTCCAATAAAACTTTATTTACAAAATCAGGTGGTGGGCTGGAAGTGTCCCATCGATTACAGTTTGCCAGTAATCCCTAATATAGAGGGAAGGGACGACATATGGAAAAATTAAAGCAGTTGTTTATTTGAATAATGAGACTATAGGAAAATATGTTTTTAATATCTCTTAATTTTGATAATTTAATTTTGTTGTAACTAAAATTTAGAGGGGGTTTTACCCCCATTTCTTATGTTTCAGCTAAGCTATAGGCCAATTTTAAAGCAATGGCATTTGGTTTTCTCAACTATATATCCTTCCAGATTATCTGAAATTCCTGTCAATAGAAGCATTTCTTTGTTAAGTGTTTAGCCAATTTGTTAACTCAAACTGATAACACATTAACCCATGAGTGGCCTAGGGATTAATTTAATACTAACAGTAGAATTAAATCTGCACTCTAGTCACTATTTTAGGCACTATACATATTTATTTAGTCTTCACACCAGCCGTACGAAATATGTAGTATTTTTATCCCTACTTCACAGGTGAGTTAAAGAACCTATGCAAGGTCATCAGGCCACTAAGTGGTAAAGACAGAATCCCAGACAACCTAGGTCCAGAGGCCATGCTCTTAACATTACATCCTACTGCTGAAGGAGGGACACACTCGCAGACAAAATTGAGCATAAAAAGGTAGTAAGGAGAAAGACAGAACAACATTGTAAACACCTTTGATAAAATACACTAGATTTCTCAAAGCCATAACCTTCAACTAACCCAAGAACAAACAGAAACACCTGATTATTCCTAACTCCCAAAGCACTGGTTCTCAACCATGGTCGCACATTAGAATCAACTGGGGACCTGAAAACAAATCCCATGCCCAGGCCACTCTGCGAAGGTGGCATCATATTGGTGATGGACATTTTAGTGACCTGGTGGTCCCGCAGCCAGACTGCGGTGGGCTGAGTGAGGAGGGGTGATGAAGCCTGAGTAGTAAGTGCAGGCAGCTCCTTCAGGGAGGCTGACTGTGGAGGGGTAGGTGGAGCGGTGGCAGGAGGCACGCATGGGGAGGATGATGCGTTTGCTTAAAATGGGGGAGACCTGAGGGTTTTTATATGCGAATGGGCCATGCAGAAGGAGAGGCTGGAGCAAAAGGAGAGGCTGGAGCAAAAGGAGATACTTGGCATTTCTGAGAAGGTGGGAGGAGATGTGATCTACAGCACAGTTTAGAGATTGCGCAGGACATGTGGCTTTGGAGCTGGGCAGACCTGGCAGGTGTGACTATGGCTTTTCTGCTTGAGTGAACTTGGTAAAGTGAAGTGGTAAAGACAGAATCCCAACCCAGACAACCTAGGTCCAGAGGCCATGCTCTTAACATTACATCCTACTGCTGAAGGAGGGACACACTCGCAGACAAAATTGAGCATAAAAAGGTAGTAAGGAGAAAGACAGAACAACATTGTAAACACCTTTGATAAAATACACTAGATTTCTCAAAGCCATAACCTTCAACTAACCCAAGAACAAACAGAAACACCTGATTATTCCTAACTCCCAAAGCACTGGTTCTCAACCATGGTCGCACATTAGAATCAACTGGGGACCTGAAAACAAATCCCATGCCCAGGCCACTCTGCGAAGGTGGCATCATATTGGTGATGGACATTTTAGTGACCTGGTGGTCCCGCAGCCAGACTGCGGTGGGCTGAGTGAGGAGGGGTGATGAAGCCTGAGTAGTAAGTGCAGGCAGCTCCTTCAGGGAGGCTGACTGTGGAGGGGTAGGTGGAGCGGTGGCAGGAGGCACGCATGGGGAGGATGATGCGTTTGCTTAAAATGGGGGAGACCTGAGGGTTTTTATATGCGAATGGGCCATGCAGAAGGAGAGGCTGGAGCAAAAGGAGAGGCTGGAGCAAAAGGAGATACTTGGCATTTCTGAGAAGGTGGGAGGAGATGTGATCTACAGCACAGTTTAGAGATTGCGCAGGACATGTGGCTTTGGAGCTGGGCAGACCTGGCAGGTGTGACTATGGCTTTTCTGCTTGAGTGAACTTGGTCTCAGTCCTACCTGTGTGTGTTGTTTGAGGGGAGAGTAAGGATGGCATGAGATAATGGACGTACCACTTAACACAGGACCTCCCATGTGGCGAGGATCAGTAGAGCAGCTACTGCTGTAGTAAGAAGCTAACACTGGCAATGACGCAATAATCTGCCGTGGTCACCGGAAATGCAAGTACGAATAGCAACAGTATTAGCGTGACCGTATGAGCAATGGTACAAAGGATTGTTTTGCATGCATCAACATTAATAGGTTGGCCATAGAAATTTAGGCTCCTAGTTTCTCCAGGTGGTAGAAGAAGCTCAAGTTATCTGTTGAGAGTGAGATGGGAGGTGGCTGCTTTGAACTTGGAGGGAAATTCTAACTGGGCTGTCTTTTCTTATCTTGTAGCACAGAAGTCGCTTGGACAGGACCCATTGGTTGTTTTCCCTATAAATAAGCTGGTGGAAGAAGGCTCCAATGTCACCATTTGCTACGTTTCTAAGAGTCCTGAGAGTAATATATCCTGTGCTATGGAAGGGGTACCGATACACGGAGAACGACTCAGTCCAAATGTGTTTGCATTCATCTTGAATAACGTTCGTTTCATTAGAGAAACTGGGACAAACATCTATTGTGTGAGCCCAAGTAATATGAGCGGCACCATCCTCTTTGTCTCAAGTAAGTACACACATTCTCTTTGCCCTCCCTTCCCATTTCCTGATGGAATCTCCTTTAGCAGAAAACAAGTAAACATTTTCATGGTCTCAATTGTCTTTGGTTTCCCAAGTCTTCTAGGAGAGACAGGAAGAGATACCCGAAAGCAATACTTCCAGGATTTCCTATTGTTTTCTTGTCCTTACAGACAATTTTTTTCCCTAGAAACCAAGAGTAGTAAAGGGGAGAAAGTTTAGGTCATGACCTGGACCACTGGGAAAATAACCTGCTTTGCCTTAGCCGTGCTGGAATTACCGCAAGAGTTGGGGAGGAGAGAGGCTGCAGATTGGAACCCCAGAGAGGCAGACAAGGTCGTGGTCTGGAGGACCGGAGGTTGGAGCCTTTTCCGATGCTGGGTGTGCCATCTGGGCCAAGTTTCCTAGCCTCTCTGCGCTGGTTTATGCCTCTGTGAAGGGGGATGATGATGCTTGTTGAGTATCAATGAACGTGGACATCATGAGTATCAGACACGTGGCCTGGTCCTGATACTACAGCTGCACACAGTAGGAGTTAGTACATGCAGCCATTGTGTGGACATGTCAGTGCCTCCATGGATGTTAGCAGTGGAGCGGGAACATTTTACGTTGTATGTAGGTGTGTGTGCCCACACCCGGTGGCTTCCTGTGTTTCATCTGGAGACAGCCCTTCCCTGCACAGTAGGGCAAAATCTGCAACTCTGTCCTCACTGCTCCCCAGACGAAGGGCGTCTCCAGGCTCTGGGACACGTGGTTCATTTGCGCTCCTTAGACCGGCCTCTGAGAACAGCAGTGGCTCCGGGCACCTGGAGGTGAAGCATTCCTTGGAACCCTCAGCTCCCAACGGCTGAGTTTAGCAGGTTCCCCAAATCAGACTGACTTTCTGGTACCCCAGGTGCAGTCCCTAGGTTCTCTGTAAGCCACAGCCTCCGAAATGAAACACCGGGCAACACTGACTGTGCATTCATTCTTTCCCTCACTTGGCCTGTTACTTAGCAGTGCTTGCTGAGTGCCTACGAGCAGGCACTGGGGATACAGCATTCATCAAATAGGCTCAGTGCTGACCACATGCAGAACACCCACCTCTCATCCCCCATGACACCCCAGAAGAGCACAGAGGAAGGAAGGAGAAGGGGCCAAAAGGATGAGGCACCGGAAGTGTGACTCTGGAGCTGCCAGTGTATAGGCAGGCTTCCATTTGGTGGTCCCGTCATCGCTCAGAGTAACTGTGGCCTCAGACCCCAGGCAGAGCGCACCATTTTACTTGGTTTTCAATAAAGGGATTTCACTACGCCTCCTGTCTGTTTTTTCTTACTATGGACAGAAGTACTTGAGGAGCCCAAGGACTTTTCTTGTGAAACCCAGGACCTCAAGAGTTTGAACTGTACGTGGGATCCTGGGCATGACACCACCTTGCAATACCAACCTTCCCAACGCTACACTTTATTTGAATCGTAAGTTAGCTCTGATTACATTCTTGACAGATTCTTCCTTGTTTACGGTGCTTGTGACAACATGACAAAAGCCACATTTAGATGTTGCAGAAAATGTGAACAAATATTTTAAAACCACCCTGCCAGGGTTAGGAGGAAATTCTCAGGGGGTCATAAGTGTACAATACTTTTTACCTGAGTTTCGTTAAAGGAAAATGTCGTGTAAAAAAAGATAAGAAAGACAGTTAATGATGAATTTTGATGTGAAAATAGTTCCATCTGTGTTAAATAATAGTTCCATTTGGGTTTACCTAGTATCTTTTTAAGAATATTCAAAGTAAACTAAGGAGTGTTCTCACCACATACAAGGGGGGAATCGGTGATTCATCGTTACCTATTGAACCACATAAATCAAACTTGTTGAAACAATATTTCCATTATTAGTGTTTGTTGGTGATGGGGAAATGGATGCTGTTGTGTGGGACATAGTTTTAAAGCCACTGAGTGTGCCCCAAGGGAGACAGGGATACACGGCTGTATTAATAAAAGCGCAAACCCTGGAATTGTTGTTTTTCTGTTTTTTGTTTTTAAGATTTTCCGGGAAAACGAAACTTTGTGAACACAAAAAATGGTGTCATTGGCAAGTAGCTCCAGACTCACAAGAAACATACAACCTCACACTCATAGCTGAAAACCAATTAAGAAGGAGAAGTGTCAGTATATTTTTTAACCTGACTCATCGAGGTGAGACTAGAATTATTACAGACTTCTGTGGTTGTGAACATATCTTTGTTTGACACAACGGGGGATCTAGTAAATGTGCTGCAGATTTCTGCCTAATTCGCATCCTAAGTGAAAGTTACAATTCCTAACTCTTGTTAATACTACACTTGTCTTCCAGGACGCATGTGTGGCCATGGTCGTTTGTTTTGATAGTGTAATAAGCAGCAGTGAGCTTACTACTCAACTTCAAAACTAGAACTCTAATAACTTATTTCATCTCCCATCCCATAGCCCCTGACCCTGCTCCTTCTACCAAGAAAATTACAGATTTAAACTATAAGTGTGTGTATGTATTCTCATTTTTATGTAGTCCTAACAATGCTGTGTTTTTGTTTGGTTTTAACGTATATAAAAGACATCAAGCTATATATAATAGTCTAGTAATCACCTTTTATATAATATTAACTGGCTAAGATTTAGCCCGTAGTATTGAATGTTGCTTTAGTCCATTCATTTTCACTGCTGTAGAATATTTCATTCTGTAAATATACACTATTTTATTTATGCATCACCTTTGATGGGTTTTCAGATTATATAACAAGGCTTTTGTTCTTGGGTACATCATTAATATGGGCATTTTTAATACATGTTTCCAGCACACATTGAGTTGTGGGGTTTTTTGAGTATATACCTAAGAGTGCAATTGGTGAGGACACAGAAAATGTGAATGTTCAATTTATGAAATAATGACAAATAATGCCAAATTATTTTCCAAAGTGGTTGTACTAATTATACCCCCATCCTGTGGATTCATATAGTCCCTTCAACTTGGTATTGTTACCCTTTTTGTTTTTGTCCATTGAATAGATATAAAATGGGATTTCATGATGGTTTTGATCTACATATCCCCGAAGCTGAATATTTCTTCTTATGTTTTGACCACATCTGTATCTCTTTTAGGAAATGCAGACTCTTTACATATGTTCACTCTTTCTGGGATATTCATCCTTCTCCTTTCACCTTCTTAAGTCTCACACATCTTTCAGATTTCAGCTTAATCATCATGTCAGTCAGTCAACGAATTATGGGGTGCCTCCAGTGTAGCAGGCACTGGGGATCCAGCCGTGAACAAAATTGGATACCTGTCCCTACTGAGCTTATGTGCTCGTGTGTGTGTGTGTGTGTGTGTGTGTGTGTGTGTGTGTAGGGGGGCTGGTGAAGAGGTAAGAGTGGGGAGTGGAGATGTACAGTAAACATATAAACAAGTCAGTAAAACGATTTCAAGCATTAATAAGTCTGATAAAGAAGAAAAAAATGGACATAATGGAGTAGACTGCAGGGGTGTCCAAACTGTTTTCAACGTTTTTTACCAAGGGCCATATGCGGTAAAATACGCAAACAGCCGGGCCACTCACTCGAGGTGAAGTACGCATTGCCTCACCCGGTTTATTTAAGTAAACTAAATATATTTTTGGAATTTGCTGCGGGCCAATTAACAATGGATTGCGGACCGCAGTTGGCCCGTGGGCCACAGTTTGGACACCCCTGGAGTAGAGACTGCTTTGCGTGCTGCTTGAGTTAGGATGGCTAGGAAAAACTCTGAGGGAGTTGCTTCCTAAAGGATGAGAAAGAGGCAGAAAATATCCAAGGGAAGAACATTGGTAGCAAAAGCAAGAGGCTTTACAAAGGTCACAGAATGGGAACGAGCTCTGGGTTTTTTTGAGGGACAGAAAGAATGCCCTCGTTCCATACTGTGAGTGAAAGGAGATTGGGATGTAGGCAGTGGCCAGATCATGCAACAACTGTGGACCTGGTCAGGACATTTGTATTGGAAAGGGTTAATCAGCACAGATAGATAACATGATTGACACTGTAGAAAACAGATCACTCAGGCTGGACTGCAGGGGGTGAGGCAGGGAGATCAGTAGGAGGCTGTTTCAGTGTCAGGCAATGACCTTGGACCGAAGTTGGAGTGATGCAGTTGGTGGAAAGTGGTCATATTCTGAGTACACTTTGGAATAGAGTTAGTAAGACTTCATTATAGGGAAGAAATGTGGATTATTGGAGGAAGTTAGGGTGATTAGTATGTTTTAGGCCTAAACACTCGGGCAAATATTGGAACTATTTCCTGAAATGGGGAGGATACTGGGGAAGAGCAGCTCTGAGCTGAGAATAGAGTTTCCTTGTAGCTGTGTTACATGTGAGATGCCCTTTAGCTGTGTTACATGTGAGATGCCCTTTAGATATGTCTATGTGGAGATGCTGACGACACAGTTGGATATAAAGTTTGGAGAGCATGGAAGAAGTCTGGGATGGAGAATTAGAATTGAGAGTCATCAACCTGAAGATGATACTCAGCAAAGGAGTAAAGGAGATGAGGGCTGAGACAGGGCCTCCTAGACCTGCACCTTTTAGGTCCGATGCCCCTTTTACACCTTCAGAGTTCTTACCCCAGTTTCAGTGTTTCACTTTTTTGTGTGGTTATTGATTCATGTTTGCTCCTCTACTGCGGTTTGAAGGCAAGTGCCTTGACTGGTTCTGTTTTTTTATCCCACCTAACAATTTCTCTTTTTATTGATGTATTTAGGTCATTGATGTTTAACATAATTATTGATATGGTTGGACTCAGGTCTTCCATTTTACTATTTATTTTCTATTTGTTCCCTCTGTGTTTCATTCCTCTGTTCTTCTTATCCTGCCCCCTTTTGGATTATTGGAATATTATTTAGTATTCCATTTAAATTATGTACTGGCTTTTGCCTGCATCTCTTTGTATTCTTTTTTTTCCCCTCTAGAGATTACAATATACATTACTAATCTTTCAGTTTTTTTAGAGTTAATATTTTACCACTGTAAGTACAATGTAAAAACTTGACAACCACATCTGTTCCTTTACTCTCCCCTATTGAGAAGGGTCAGAGTTATCATATGTATCACATCTACATACATTATAAACCCCACTAGACATATACTTTTTTTAATAAATTTATAACATGTTTGTATCCCTACGTAATACATTGTTTTGATTTGCTTGTTTTTTTGTTTGTTTGTTTGTTTGTTTGTTTGTTTTTAAGATTTTATTGGGGAAGGGGAACAGGACTTTATTGGGGAACAGTGTGTACTTCCAGGACTTTTTGTCCTTTCAATCTTAGTTGTGGAGGGTGCCATTCAGCTTCAAGTTGTTGTCCTTTCAGTCTTAGTTGTGGAGGGCGCAGCTCAGCTCCAGGTCCAGTTGCCGTTGCTAGTTGCAGGGGCGCAGCCCATCATCCCTTGTGGGAGTCGAGGAATCAATTGGCAACCTTGTGGTTGAGAGCCCACTGGCCCATGTGGGAGTCGAACCGGCAGCCTTCCAAGTTAGGAGCATGGAGCTCTATCCGCCTGGGCCACTGGGCCGGCCCTAGATAATATAATTTTTGCTTCCAACATTCATACATATCTTAATTAATGAACTTAAGGGGGAAAATTGTCCCTTATTTATTCACAGCACTTACTCTCTTGTCTTTCTGGGACTCTCACAAACTAATGCTTTTGTTATTATCCCACACCTCCCTGAGACATTGCTCATTTTTAAAATATCTTTTTCCTCCCTGTTGTTCAGATTGGATAATTTCTATTGATCTACCTTCAAGTTCACTCTTTCCCCTATCAGCTCCATTTTGCTATTGCTCTTACCCAAGGCATTTTCTATTTCTTTTGTTGTGTTTTGCAGTCTGAAGCTTCCATTTTGTTCTTTTTATCTTCCATCTCTTTGCTGAGACTTTGTATTTCCCGTTTCTTTTGAAAACGTCCATGATGTTAGTTGGAACATTTTATAACAGTTGTTTAAAAGTCTTTGACAAATAATTCCAACATCTGTGTTACCTTTTTGTTGTCATCTGTTGATTGTCTTTTCTCATATGACTTGAGATTTTCCTGATTCTTTGTATGCTGAGTAATTTCGGACTCTATCCTGGAAATCTTGAATATTATGTTGTAAGGCTCTGGGTGTTTAGATCCTATGGGGAATATTGACAGTTTTGTTGTAGTGGACAACTGACCTTGTTAGGTTCAAGCTGCAAATTTCAATGCCCCTATTTGTGGGCTTTGGCTTCACTGCCAGTTCCCTTTTCAAAGCCTTTGTAGTGCTTTTCAGATCTGGTCCAGTGCCACCCAGTGGACAGTCTGGGACCTGGGCAGTGGTCTGTTAGTTGGGTCCCCAAAGTCTTTGATATGCTGATTAAGATAAGATCCGTGCGTGCACAACTGAGAAGTAAGCACACGAGTTCATAAACAGCTTTATGGACTTGCTTTCCCAAGCTCCTACTTCTCCATGATCTCCCTGATACTTTTCATTTTTCTGGAACTCTCCTTTTTATTCTCCAGCCAGAAATCTGGGACTGTAGTCACCCCATTCTTCCCCTCATTTCCACTACTGTGCCAAGTGTTAGGCAGACTGATTGGGGGGGAGGGGAATGGTCAATTTAATGTTGATTCAGTAATACTTCAAATCTTGGTCTTCTATTTTGGTAAGATGCTGGGTTTTGATATATTATCCCCAGGGGCTGCTTCCCCTCCACAATCTGCCTGCTTTTGTTTAATTTCAGAGTCTTCAGATAGTTTCTTTTTATATTTTGTTCAGTTTCTAATGTAATCAGTGAGAGAGAAAGGCTGTACTTGGCTTACTCCATCCTGGCTGTAAGTCTGGCTTTATTTGCCATTTTCTCAAAAATAAACAAAAAATACTTATTGAATAAATAAATGATGAACTGAACTGCATATTTATCAAAGTCTTTTGGATCTATGCTTGAATTTTTTACTTTGTTTCCTTCTCTCTCTCTGTCACTTTTTTTTTTTTTTTTTTGGCAGTTCATCCAATGAAGCCCTTTAATGTGTTTCTTAAAAACATAAGTGCCACAAATGCCACGATGACCTGGAAGGTACACCCTGTTGGGAATTACTCCACATTATTGTGTCAGGTTGCACTCCATGGTGAAGGAAAAGTGATACAAGTAAGCATATTGCTTAATATTCTATTTTCAAAAATCCCTTTGTGTCCTGAACAGAGAGACTGATGAATAAAATCTCTCTAAACTATTAGTTCTGTGTGGGTTCAAATAGTGTGAGTTTAAAAGGGTCTATGAAATTCGTCACAGACTTTTAGAGTTGGGAAGGGGACCTTAGAGATTTCTTTTTCTTTAAATAACTAGTCTTACTCCAAATCAGGCTGTGCCGTATTGTGATTTGGCTTTGCAATGAAGTATACTCACCAATACTTCTGTCTCTTATCAAGCAGCACAATGTCTCTGTCAAGGTGAAGGGTCAGTACTTCTTAAGTGAGCTGGAGCCTGTCACAGAGTATGTGACTCGAGTACGCTGTGCTGCGTCTAACCACTTCTGGAAATGGAGTGAATGGACTGGTCAAACCTTCACCACACTGGAAGCTGGTACGTTCGGATCCCTGATATTTAACTCAAGGATCTAAACTGACACACGTTATAAATAACATTAAGCGCAAAAGGAAAATGGCAAAAAAGATAAGAGGTTTTAGTAAATTGTGCTTATTTTAGATTAGAGTATAATAAACCTGAAAATGCTTAACTTTGCTTTTGATGATGATAAGAAAATGACATGAATCTACTGATGGTAAATTTTTAGTTTTTTTTTTTTTAACCTCTGATAACACTTTACTTAATGCTAGAAAACTCAGTGTTTGTGTGTATTCTAATCATACTTAAGTATAATCATAGTGAGCAGAGTTAAATGACACCATTGTAGAAATTATATTGACATAACTATAGAGCAGTATCAACTGGGCTGCAGTGGTCTTTTCTTACAAACACTAGTTTATAAACCAGTTGAAGATTTTTCACTGAGCTTGGGGTCCCATATTGTGCCTTAGTATTTTAATAATTTTTTGATTTCCTATTGGCTTCTTTAGCAAATTAAAATCTTCTTCAAGAGATTTTAAAATGATATGGTCACCGGTAGGTTGAGGACAAAGAGGAAGCAACCAAAAGAAAAAAGGACTTACTTCAATTTCAATTATTGGGGACAGTAAAGTTATATTTTGATAAAACAGAAGGTTAAATCTTTAGGTGTCATATTCCAAAAACAATTCTTGCATAGAGATATTTTCAATCAAATCACAAATCCCTTGTCCTACAACTTACTGTTGAAAAAGAGAAGGAAGCAAACCCTTGTAGAGCAATGTGGTGAGAACTGTGTCAGCAGGAACTGTGCAGCTCGTGCCATGAGTGTCCACAGGCCGCTGACTCAGGCACCAGCTGGGAACTGGTGGGGGAGGGACAGGGCCTTCCCAGCAGAGGGCGACAAGCAGAGGTTCCCAGGCATGACTGGAGTGAAGGGCCAGCCAATGGGAAATGAATTCCTGGAAGAGCACAGCCTGCCCTGAGGGCTATCTGTGTGAGTGCTTCCATTGCAACCTTCTCAAATAGGGCGAGGAAGTAGCCATGGTCCACTGCTCAAAGAACAGGAAGTTTACCCAACTCACTTACTGGACTTGGTCTGACGCATGATTCCAGAATTCTTTGGTGGCTCCCAGAAGCTCTGCGGCTTGTCATTCATAAAGGGCTTTCAGTTTGATGTCCCGTGCAGATGCAGCAGACCTTTTGTAAAGCACCTACTATGTGTGCCTAGTGAGGAGTGAACAATGTGGCCATGGATAAATGGGTAGAAGTCACAGAGGATGGAAAAGTGAGAAGCAAGTCTCAAGGGTACTCATCATCACTTCATTGACGGAGCTAGAAGACGTTGGGATTCTACACACATCTGGTGACCCGAGAACTTTTCTTTGGTTAATTTCAGCTCCCTCTGAGGCTCCTGATGTCTGGAGAAATGTGAAGACAGTGCTGGGATCTCATATTGTAACCTTATTCTGGAGGGTAAGGTGCACATATTCAAAAAGGCAGATTTGCTCGGCACTAAGTCTTTCCCTGTGAGACTGGATTTGGGTGCAGTCTTCCAACTGGGAGTGTTCTTCACATGAGTCCAGCAGAATGTCTTGTCCAGTGGAGGGGTCCCCACACCACACTGATGTCCCTCCAGCTTGCACTGTTCCTTCTCTGACAGCCCACTGCACAGATGGCCAGTTCTGAATGTTAGAACCTACATGTCTATAACTTCTACTCAGGCCCACCTCTACCTTTTGCAGGGCTCAGGGCACAAATATGAAGTGGAAAAGTATATACCATATTTAAAAGTTATGAATATTTAAATACTCATAGTATTTATATTTAAAAGTTATGAATATTTAAATACTCCCAGTATTTACATTGAAAAGTTATGAGGCAAGCTTAAAAAACTACAATATAAATATACGTTGTTCTCCTACCTTGACTAATATGCCTTCATGACAACCAGGAAAGTCAGGTTTGTGTTCGGAACTCTCGATTCCTCAGTGTTTGATACCAAAACATGGCCAAGCTGGGAGAGTTGGGCCCAACGACAATCCACCCCCTTTTCTTCCCACCTCCACTCTGGTCCTCTCTGCAAGGAGCCCTGTGCACATATGTGGACCTGCTAGACTGTGTATCCAGGTTCTGCCCACAACCCAGGCAAACAGTCACTCACAGACTGTTCTCAGGTCTAGCAGGGGCCACATCCCAGGGGCACTGTCTGTCCTCAGGAGGGTAGGCCTGAAGGACAGGCCCTGGAAGTAGGTTGGCACTATGTGGGCTGGGAATTTCTGCAACCCGGAGGATCGTCTAGAAGGGGGACCATGGGCTCTGGGTCTGGGGAGGGCATAGCTGGCAGAGGGAGTGGGGCCAGGAACTGGGCGCCCTGCAGGGTTCAAGCATGTCCTCTCCCAGGGGTATCTACCGCACCTTCTTAAATGCAGGCTAGAGACCTCCTTTCTCTTGATTCCTGGCTTGGTCACTCTTCTGTGGACACATTATGCTCTTAAGGAATAATGGGCTCATCCCCAAATGATCTCATCCTCTACTCAACTTTAGTTAGAGAAGAAGGCATAATGTCAAACTTGGTTTAGAGGGCTATTTTCTCTATTAAACTGCTTTAATTAGCTGGTGTGTGTGTGTGTGTGTGTGTGTGTGTGTGTGTGTGTGTGTGTGTGTGTGTAAGTTGTTTGGGGGACAGAAAAGATAAAAAAGTAATTTTCTCCTTTCAGAGGAAAGCCCATTTTGAAATAATGATCTTTTTTTTTTCAGCCACTATCAAAATCGCATGCCCACGGGAAGATTCTATTCTATAATGTAGTTATAGAAAATCTAGACAACCCATCCAGTGTAAAGCTCCTCTCCATTCCTGCTCCGGCCAATGGCACAGAACTAACCCTCGACCAGTGTTCTTACCAAATCCACGTCACAGCTAATAACAGTGTGGGCACTTCTCCTGCTTCTATAATTGTCATCTCTAGAGACCCTGGAAACAGTGAGTTATGTTTGTTTTGTTTTTATTCTCTTGGAAAATGTCACTGATGTTATTAGGTAGAGATGAATTGGAAAGACAATTACTTGAGGAGACAAGAGGTCTAGCTACCAAGCAGTGTTAGTCATTCTCTTTTGGTCCAGGTGAGTCACTGGGTTTCCTGGGACAGTCCTCAGTGTGGGAAGACTGACATTTCAGCCATCGCTCAGGACATTTCTGCCCAGGAGATTCTTCAACAAACTTGGGAAATTATCTCAGATTTACTCACATAAATGCAACAGTAACAAACAGTCCTCACTGATAGGGGTGGTATGAATGTGCTTTGTGGCTGAGGAAATAAAGAGTTGCATTTATTATTATATTGTAAAATATATCGTTATCCTTTGCCGCCAGCCCTAAAAAGAGCTCGTGAACATTTCCAGAGGTCATAAGGAGAACTGGCATCACCTTTCAAGAGGGGCTTTGCCAAAGCTGTAGAATAAAGGATGGTAGCTAGCTAATTAATCCCTTAGCGTGTGAAAGAGCAAATGAGGTGGAAATGCCCTTGCACTTAAAATCAGTAGTGATATTAATTTCCTTCTAGGGAGAGCTGTGAAAAGAGGTTGGATACACTAAATCCCCACAGCAATACACTATGAGACAATGCACAGTTGAACATAATACAATTGACGTTTGAGGTCATTCATGAGCCTTACAGTAATGTCACCCTTCAGTTACTGCGATTAAGTTTTTCAGACCCCGCTTATGGGGTTATGTCAGGTGGTGTTATACCTGTCATTCATGGTAGACTTGAATTGGGGTTAAGTGGGCCAGATTAGAGGGTATTGTTGCTTTGTTTTATTTTAATTTTAACAATTATCCTTTGTGCCAACTGAAAAAAAGAAGTTAGGGTAGTGGCACAGAAGAAAAACTAAGGAGTTATTTAACATAACCTTTGCTTGTCAAGACTGTATTAGGGAAGGAAATCACTAGTTGTAATCTGCCTTCACTGGGACCAGAACAGTCAAAGCAGGCATTTCCTTCACCCTGGAGGAGGTGGTGGATAAAAGAAAGACACCTCACATGAGGCCCAGTGCAAACAACACTGCCGATCACTGTTATCTGTTTTAGGATCTTCCCGAGGAGGTGGTGGATAAAAGAAAGACACCTCACATGAGGCCCAGTGCAAACAACACTGCCGATCACTGTTATCTGTTTTAGGATCTTCCCGAGGAGGTGGTGGATAAAAGAAAGACACCTCACATGAGGCCCAGTGCAAACAACACTGCCGATCACTGTTATCTGTTTTAGGATCTTCCCGAGGTGTGGGTTCCTTCCATACCTTCCCTCCCTATGCCCTGCTTTCAGGCCTCCTTGCCTTTGCCTGTGAGGCTCTCTCTAACCTTCCTGAAGTGGTCACATGCTTAAGTCACCAGAGTGGACAAAGTCACTGATATGCTGAGACAGACCCATGAGGTTAAGACAATTTACATCTCTCCATGCACTCCTCAAAACGTATTTGCAATTTTAAAGAAGCAACTTGATTAGAGTTATGATTCTAAGTCAGGGTGAAATTTAGTCAGTGTGAATAAGTGAAGTGAAAATTGTCACTTAAAGATTTGTTTCTTTGATGAAGGAGGAGAGGGAAGCCATGTAGGCAGGATATACAAAGGCCTTCTTGGGGAAGGAACCCCTGGCCTCGTACCCAGGACTCCACATTCCTTGGGATACACCCAAAAGCTGGGTGATAACTCAGTGTCCAGAAAATTTAGTAGCACCATGCTTTCATATTAAAGTTCAGTGATAATCAGGATTGCCAGATAAAATACAGGGCACCCCATTAAATTTGAACTGCAGATAAATATTGAGCAAATGTTTGGTGTAAGTCTGTACTATGCAATCTTTGGTCCTCATGGGTTGATTTTCTGAGCAGCTGCTTGCGGGCCCACTCTTTGATCAGGGTGTGCTTTCACTCGACCAACCAGCTGAAGCCACAGCTCTATCAGCAGTGGCAGGATGTGAAGTGAGCCTTGGGACGTAGGAGAAGTCCCCATCCCTCAAGATCTAGGGTGACGCTAGATCAATAGAACTGGATATCCATTAAGACCATATCACCTTTTTGCCAACAGTCAGACTTTACGAAAACTACCCTGGCATATGAAATATGTGGAGGTGGCAGCCTTGGTCATAAGTAGCGTGAACATTCTTGTGTAATGAGACTTAATACCTATCCGAATTGTATTTTTATCCTCACCTCGATCTCTACCCCTAGCATCTGAGAAACAGTAGTTAGCTCAGGAGCAGCCAGCATTACGTGGGGGAGTTCAACTCAATTATTTGTTCCTTCACAGATATTTGTTGAAAGCAGATTAAGTACCAGACATTGTTCTAGGTCACAAGTCAGCAATATTATCAGTAAAGGGGCAGATAGTAAGTATCTTAAGCTTGGCAGGTCATACAGTCTCCATTACATAGTCAATATTCTTAATTTGTTTGTGTGTTTTTTACAACTGATTAAAAATCTTAAAACCATTCTCAGTTCAAGAGTCATATAAAAACAAGTCTGAGATTGGATTTGCCCTGAGGGCAGTAGTTTGCCAGATCCCTGTTTCTGGTGCTGAAGTCTGGTTGGGTCTGAGGAGGTCAGAACAAGGGGCGTCTGAAGGGCAGGTGTGAAGGGAGAGGCAGGAAAACACCCAGGAAAGCATCTCTCCTCTCCCCCACTCCACGCTCCTGTAGTAACTGAAGTGGTGGGGCCCCTACCTGTTGGATACACTGCATGTTCAAGTTTATTTTATTCTTCAGATACTTTTACAAAATGTTCCATTAGTTAAATCTGAAATCTTGCCCTATTTGTAATGTATAGAAAATGTTGAAGAAGGAAGAATTCAAGGCACAGAGGATGGATTCTCTTTGTCTTGGAAACCCCAGTCTGGAGATGTCATAGGCTACGTTGTGGACTGGTCTCCCCAAGACCCGCGCTGTCAGCTCCAGTGGAAAAACCTGGGCCCCAATACCACAAGCACAGTCATTCGCTCAGGTAAGAAAAACCTTCCATATCGCCATCTCGCTCCACCCACCTTTAAGCAAGTTCAACTACGATGTCTAGACCATCTCAAAGATACTTTGTGATAAACGCACCATTTTGAAATTATAAATGCAGCATGAGGACTAAGAATTTCAAATTTTGCAATCAGATTTGGCCTGAGATTTGACCTTGAATCTACTTTGACAGACAATCTCTGGAACTCAGGCTGGAATACGGTTTCATGATTTTCATGAATTTGTTCCTCTAAAGTAGTGGTCTCGAATGAACGGCGGAGGGACATTCTAACAGTTTCCAGAGCTTTTACGAAACAAAGGAGTATATGGATTCGGGATACGTTTAGGAAATAGTGTTGATGGGAGTGGATCAGCTCCGACAGTTTCAGTGGAACATATCAAACTTGATCTCTTACTGGATTTGTAATTTCAAGATTGCTATGTTAGAAAAATCAAAGGAGCCTAGCTTTGTAGTTTGAACTGGGGGACTCGTGGCGCCATCTGCTGGGCTCAAGATGAAGATGCGAGGCTTGTCTGGGTCCAGAGGGTGACAGAGGCCCCTGGAGGGCATTCAGTTGTCCGTGGGAGTGAGGAGGTGTCGGTGGCATGGCAGGTGGATTGCAGAGGTGCGGCTGTGAGGGGAAAGTGAGGAAGTGGGAGCAAATCCTTCCAGACACTTGGCTTTCATGGGCAGAGAGAAGGCGAGTTGCTGGAGGGGAATTTGGAGTCAAAGGAGAGTTTATAATGGTTTTCTGTGCCTGCTCCAATTCCGCACCCGGTTTCATGCACATGAATAAGGGCATGTTTGAGAGCTCTTCTTCCCAAGGACAATGTAAGGACGGTCCCCACAGGCTTCCTCAGAAACAATGGAGGACTCCCAGGCTCAGCAGGAGGGACGAGGGTGGAGAGGAAGTACAGAAACCCCGAGAAGGAAATTATGAAAGGAATACAAATTCAGTTTTTCTTCTTTTTCTTTTCAGAAGTAATGAGAATCTCATTCTGTGTTGTTGAAAATCTGTTGACTTTTCTTGTCTAGATGCTTTTAGACCAGGGATCCGATACAACTTCAGGATTTATGAAATTTCTACAGAAAGGATCGCTTATTTATTGGAGAGAAAAACAGGATACTCCCAGGAACTGGGTAAGTTTAAAGAATTTCATGTGCCCATGGGCAAACTTGTTCAGAGCAATCCAGAGACTCCTAGCTTTGGGTATAGGAAGATTTCAACACCCTTCCTAATTTTCAGTGTCCCATTGTTCTGGAAATTGGGTTTTAGAAAATTATTTTTTAACATTTTCATTGAAGACAATTTATAAAGTGTTATGCAAAAGACAAAATCCTTGCTAGTTTTACCACCCCAATGCAAATACCCACTTGGAAAGCTACGTTAGTTCAACCTGGGAACTTCAGTTCTTCAAATCTGCCCTTACCTCTTTGAACTTAACCCTTCTGCCTCCTCCCTTGTCCTCCCCTCCCCCTCAGTCCATTCTCTTGTCAGCTCTTCTCTGAAACATGACAGTTGACCTTTGAATAACAGAAGGGTTAGGGGTGCTAACCCCTGCACAGCTGAAAATCCACGTGTAACTTTAGACTGCCCCCAAACTTAACCATAGTCCTCACTCAGCATCCACAGGGGGTTGGTTCCAGGACCCCAGCGGAAACCCAAATCCACGATACTGAAGTCCCTTATAGAAAATGGTGTAGAACAGTGCATACAGTCGGCCCTCTGCATCTGTGGGTTCAACCAACCAAAGATCAAAAACAAGTGGTTTTTCATCCTTGGTTGGGAATCCATGGATGCAAAAGCTGGGGATACAGAATACTGACTGTATATTTATTGAAAAAAATCCACATGTAACTGGATTCCTGCAGTTCAAATCCGTGTTGTTCAAGGGTCAACTATTTAGAACTCAGGAACAGAAGGAAATCTAAAAAGGCCTTTATTGTCTTTTTTGCTGTGTGACCTTGTATAAGCTACTGAGTCTCTCTGGGCGTCCCTTTTCTTATCTGTGAAAGGCGAGGCTTGAACAAGAAGATGGCTCAACTTCTTCCCAGCTCTCTCAGACGACATGAAGGCAGAAAAAGATAACATTCCTTAACTTGTCACAAGCTCCTACAGCCTCTGCAGTTGACTGTGGTTCTACTTTTAGTTTACGTAAATGCTCAGAGACCATTTAGACTGTTTAGAATGCTCAGGGACTATTTCCAAATCATGCCTCTTTTCTTACCCCAACTTCCTTTCCTAGCTCCTTCAGAAAACCCTCAAGTGGCCGTAAGTAACTTGACATCCCACTCCTTCACTCTGAGTTGGAAGGATTATTCCACCGACTCCCAACCCGGTTTTATCCAAGGGTACCATGTTTACTTGAAACCCAAGGTGGAGCAGTGCCACCCAGGATTTGAAAAGGTGGCCCTTTCAGGTAACTTCTTTTTGTTATTTCACTCCTTCCAGATCTTATGGCCAGGCTGAATTCTATTCTTGCATGCTTTTATGATCAAATAGGTGCTGAAACAAATTCGTAGGTGGACAAGATGGTGGGGGTTGGTATTTGAACTTACTTAAAAAAAACAATGTGACCTGGTATTTTTGGAAGTACTTTTAGTAACATCATGTCCTGAAGAAGACTTGCCACTTTGGACACATTCTTGCTAACCCATTTTTCTTTTTTGCCTTTGAGTTTGGTAACGGTTATTACAATGTGTTTTTAAGTCTCTTGCAAGCTCTTACTGTCTCCAGCAGATCTCTGTGTTCTCCCTGGATCACCAACATCCTTTGCTTAGTATATTTTTTTGCTTTTCTTGCCAGCTCTTGAAAATTTTACCAATGTCCTCAGTGTGGTGAAATTATGATGTAATTTTTGGTTGGTTTAAAAATGTTGACAGTGCTGAGTCAACAAGAGTGTTAGTGCCCAACTCTCTCACAAGACCTCTATCACACACTTAATAAGTTTTTCTTCTTGTAAAAAAAAAAAAGTTTTTTTTTTTTTTGTTTTTTTTTTTTTAACCACAGATGATTCGGTATGTTGCCAATATAAAATCGACAACCCGGAACAGAAGACGTTTGTTGTGGAAAACCTACAGCCGGAATCCTTCTATGAGTTTTTGGTCACTCCATACACAAGTGTTGGTGAAGGTCCCCATGATACTTTCACCAAGGTCACCATTCCGGATGAATACTGTGAGTTTTTTTCAAATCAAAACTCTCCCGTTTAGGAGTTCCTGGGAAACTGACAAATTACATACGCAGTGCTGTGGGCTTTGTCTAGTCAGGAATTTTTAAACCTTTCTTTCCTGTCTGTCTGTCTCTGTCTGTCTGTCTCTTTTTCTCTAGATGAGACTGTTTCACACACACACACACACACACACACACACACAAATGTACAGAATCCTACTACACAAAACAGATACGAGTGGGGCTAATCTGACTGATCTATGGCCTGGAACCTTCCTCCTGCCTCTCTCAGTGGCCCCTGAAGTACTTCTCTGGAACTCAGTCCCAGAATAGTTTGAAAATTACAGACAGCATATTTTAGTGTTGGCTTGGAAGAGCCACATGACTTCTGTCTAGAGAAGGGCGGTGCTGTTTTTCTCAGCTGGATTGCTCTCTGCCGCCAGCCTTCAGGCTGGTTTCCTTCAGTGGCCAACTAATTGCTTCCTGACTTTGCCTCTCTGGGGCAGATTAGACATGGCTGTGATGAGGCAAGAAGGCTTTGTTCACAAACCGGGTGTTTGCAGAGTTGGTGGGGAAAGGGTGAGATAAAGACATCCATATTTTCAAAATGCCTTTGGTCTAAAAGGTGAAGATAGAAGAGGAAGGAGAATGGCAGGAACTGGTTAATGGTAAATAAGATTCTCCTGGTAAACCCTGACCTGCCATGAACAAGAAGGTGGGGGAGAAAATAGATACTGATGGAAGGAGAAGGAGAAAAGTCGGTAGCAAACAGGGTAATATAGAAGGTCCGCACTGCAAGGGAACTCTGAAGAAACACCTCTGTGAGTAACAAATAGGCTAAAATGTCTGCCTGACGTTACCAGCTGTCCCCTACCTGTGAGGGGTCCCTTTGCTGAAGGCGGGACTGTGAGGATGGGATGGGCTCCTCAGGCAGAACTGCTGACCCCGGGTGCCCTCACCAGTGATGAGGACACACACGACTACAGTGGCAGTTTGGGGCACTCACTGCTGTTCACCACGAGACTGAAACATGGCCCCAGGTCTCTAAGCCAAAGGCCAGAACTCTGTTTTTGTTCAGTCAATGAGTCACATCATTTGAGCACTCGTGCCATTTTGGAGTTAATTTTAAATTCATTTTCATGCTATTTTTCTCCTACCTTGGTATTTATTTGGCTGGTAGAAGTGTGTGTGTGTGTGTGTGTGTGTGTGTGTAACATATACGTATAATTATCTTTATCGCAAGTATATTTTCTGATTTCATTTATCTCCCTTACTCGTGCTAAACCTCCTTAGCCTTGGCTGTGACTCTGCTGATTATATTGATTATTCTTAAAAGGGAAAATAAATTGCTGCATAATTGCAGTAATGAGAATGACATCCTTCAGTTACAAAAATAATATGGGTGAATCACAGATGCAATGCTGGGTGACAGAAGCCAGACCTGACTCTTACTATCTGATTCCATTTATAGAGTACAGAAAGAGGCAAACGGCATTTATGTTGTTAAAAGACAAGATAGTGGTTACCTTGGGAGGAGAAAATGACTGCTGGGGACACCCGGGGAGTGTTCTGGGGAGCTGGTAATGTTTTTTTCATGGCCGGGGTACTGGTTACAATGGCTGTGTTCAGTTTGTGAAAATTCACCCAGCTGTACACTTTTGAGTACCTTTCTAAATGCATATATTATACTTCAGTAAAAAGTTTAATAAACCTATCTGGACTTTGGAAATTACTATGGTTAGCTCTCTAGGCTTATCCTCAAATGCATTATAAAAATACACAATTGAACCAAATTTTAAAACCAATTGTAGTCATCATAAGTACTGATCTGGAGAGCAAGGTGTTTTTCGGTGCTATGAGGACGGGAGTTTCTTAGCCTTCACCTGGTGTCAAGGTTCATTTGAGGCCAATTGTGGAGGTGCTTGGTTTGCCACCCTCTTACCTTGCCATGCCTCTTACATCCTTTTCTCCAGAGCCCTGTGCTGCCTCATAGCACCGGGTTGGGAATTACCCAGGCCTGCCCGCCCTTAGAAATCTCCAGCATTACCTAACACACACACACACACACACACACACACACACACCAAACCCCATGCCTTACAGGACACTGAGTGTTGTGTCTGGGGAGTGGGGGAAGCAGGGAAGCACGTGCATTAAACAGAATATGTGTACATGTGAATGGCAGCCTCCAAATCCTCCCTATGCAATTTGCATTTTACTTCTGAGAAATAAAAATAGAATAATTATCCCAGGTTAAGACTTATTCATTGTATTAGAGACTAACTAGAAGCGTTAGTCAATTTTTGATATGTAGCAAAATCCCTCACCGTGTCAGTGGCATACAAAAACAGATACTTCTTTTTATGCTCATGGCGTGGCTGATCTCGGCTGGGCCAGGCTAGGCTCCAGGCTTCCGTCAAGTCTAGCTTTGTTTCATATAGTTTCACTCTGGGGCTCGGGCTGAAGGCGTAGTGGCAATGAGGGACAAACTCTTCTCGGTGGATCCCAGGAGCACAAGAGGGCAAGCAAACTGTGCAAGTACACTGCAAGCAGCTACTAACAATATAATTACTAACATCCCACTGGCCAAACCAAGTCACGTGGCTGAGCCCTAAGTCCAGGGCCAGAGAAGTACACTGCACCTACCATGACGCTTTGCAAGAATGTGGAGTGTAATTCTAACACAGGAGGGAGAGAAGAATGGGCAGTAATGATCCAGTCTGTCAGAAGAAGTAACAAGTTTAAGTCACAAGTGAGAGACAAATGGTTCCCCGTGTTGGCTGGTTGGTTGTTGTTTTTTCCCCCGTCAGGCAGAACTCTTATTGAATCTCATATAAATAGACTTCTGAGAATGTCAAAACGGGGGACATGTAAAATTACTCTCAACCTTAAACTTATTTTTATTCCTTTGAGGAGGGAAAAATACTCATTCAAAATATGCCCTTCTTTTTCCGTCTGCAGCCCACGTCCTGATGCGTATCATCCTCCCCATGAGTTTCTGCCTTGTGCTCCTCATGGTCCTGTGTTACTTAACGAGTCAGTGGTAAGTGTGTGGGGGAGGCTATGCAAGGAGGCAGTCAGAACAAAGTCTAGGAAGGAATTTAATAAAACAAATCACACTGAATATGAGAAAAAGTGCTTAAAAGGAAAAGGACAGAGGAGGGAGCCTCAAAAGAAAATATGACACATTTTTAAATAGTTTTGCTTTTCTGGTCACTAGATAAGAAAAACAGTAACTATTTCAAAAGATGGCAAAACTTGTTCAATAACAATAGCTAATATTTGTATTTCACTTACTATGCGCTTGACATTGTTCTAAGTACTTTACATGTAACAACTCATTCCATCCTCACAATGCTACAATAAGCACAGTAACTATCTCCATTGAACCGATGAGGAAATTAAAGCACAGATGGGTTAATTTAAGTAGCTTGCCCCGTGTCACAGTTAGTGAGCCATAGAGCAAGGATTAGAACCTGGGAATCTGCCTCCAGAGTTCTCAACTCTTAATGATTCCGCCCTATTGCAAAATTCAGTCTCATGTTCACTGTTTTTCTAGGATGAAGGACAAGTGTTATCCTGACATTCCAGACCCTTACAAGAGCAGTGTCCTGTCATTAATAAAATACAAGGTAAATGTTGGGGAATTGTATGGATACCATATACCTGTTAAGTCCTAATCCAGGGTGAGGGCTGTAATAATCATACTTTCCTAGACTTCTTCAGGAAGATATAACAGAGCAAAGCCAATTCTGTTCCCATAGCCTTGAGATGGGAGAATGGAACTTTGATTTCTTCTGTCAGGGGGAATCCTTTGGTTTTCAACACCACAACCCATTAACATGTGACCAGGATGAAACATGAGAAAAAGTGAAGCTCTAAGTACATTTCTCATACTTCGTCTCCCCTGACATGCACGCGCGTTATATTTACGTATTTTTTTGTTTGTGTTCCAGGAGAATCATCACCCCACGATAATGAACGTCAATGATTGCGTTCCAGATGCCATTGAAGTTGTCAACAAGCTGGAAGGGAGTAGGATCCAGTTCTTAGGTGCCAGGAAGTCCCTCACAGAAATGGAGTTTACTAAGCCTGCCTACCTTTACCTCCTCCCAACAGAGAACTACTCCGGCCCTGGCCCCTGCATCTGTTTTGAGAACTTCACCTACAATCAAGCAGCTTCTGACTCTGGTTCCTGTGGCCATGTACCTGTACCCCTCAAAACCCCACCAAGTCAGCTGGCACTGTTGACTTCACCTGAAAATTTACTCAAGTCACTAGAACAAAACTATGTGAACTCCTCGGGAGAAAGCCCAGCTGGAGAAAATAGTTTGAATTATGTGTCCCAGTTGGCTTCACCCATATCTGGAGACAAGGAAAGCCTTCCAACAAATCCACCAGGGCCAGCACTCTGTTCCGAGTACAGAACGCAAATGGCTGTATCCCTGGGTCATGCCTCGCCTTCCCCGAGTGAGAATAGCAGCCTCTCCTTGGTTACCCTTTTAGATCAAGGTGAACACCGCCGCTAATCGTGTACCCAGGTGGTACCTTCATGTTACATAGGCACCAAGAGAAGCACAGCCAGCACCGTTCTATTGCCACATATCTCGGTGCTTAATCCCAGTGAGCTATCACCGCTGGCAAGTCTGATTTATGTACGACCACTATCGTCTTGCCAGGTTTCCGAGTTCAGTAGCTATGAATTTACTATCCTTCCTTGGAGCAGGCTTGCTGTAGAAATGGCAGGATCATGGGAATAGGCGTACCAACTGCCACCCTGGCACTTCACATGGGAACAGACACCATCCCCACAGTACTGGACAGGGTGGCTGTGGTCCTACAAGGTCAGCCTTTAGCGAGAAATTATTTCCATTAAGTTTTACCCCCACGTTTACTGTATTAAGGGTAAAGGAAGTAGATTTAAGGCTTTAATAAAGTCCACAGATCTGTTACTAAAGCATAGATTGTGAATGATAATTTATTCTGAATGTATTTGATGAAAAAGTCACAGATGTTTGAGACCAAAACAGATTTTCGACTTGTCTTGCAGTAATAAGAATCTGGAGTTCATTGGCACGGTAAAATTAACTCTTCTGGGGCACAGACCTTATCCAATAGCTAAGATATGAATTAATCAGTAAGATCCCCACAAATGTCATTTTATCTAGCTTAGCACAGTCAGAGTGGGATTGGCAAGGAACTCCTGACCTAGTGTCAAGATAAGTGCACTCCTCCTTGATAGACACCAGGCTTCTCCCATAATTTTTGATGACTACCTCAAATAGAAAAAGGAAAGTATATCATTGAGTAATTCCATGCACATTTTATGGTTGCTCTTTTACTTCAAGAACTATAATATATAAATGACCTGTTTTCATTTAGCATCCTTTGGACTCTGCAATAAGTTGTTTTGAATCAAGATAACACCCTAATTTATATTCCTACTATGGTAACCCAACAGAATTAAACCGCATTGTTAGACATTGTCTAGAATAATCAAAAGCTATCTGGAGTGGAGAAATTCTGTTTCAGCTCAGCAGCAGCTTTGTCTCCTTGAACCAATATATGCAAAGCACCTGGTGTATAATAGGTGCTCAATACATGTTCATTCCTTTCTCTTCCTTCCACCCAACCCTTAATGTGTATTGACCACATTTCTAAACAAGCACAAATGGGGGTTCCTTTTTGTTTGCTGTGGTGGACATGACACTGCCTCTGGTACCAAATGCTCAGCACGGTGCCATCAACACTGTGAAGAGGGAGGGAAGGACCCACGTCTCACTTTAGGGAGATGTCAGCTGGCCTACATATCCCCAGACAAACCAGGACTTCTGTTCAGAAGGCGTTTCCACCTTTTCCTTACATGTGTCTAAACCCTTTGCTAAGAAAATTGGTTATCAACTCCTAACAGAGTACAAACAAATATCTTGATCAGTATAACAGTTTTGAGAAGACTTTGGGGCCAGTATTGCCACCACTTACCCTCTTTGTGTTCCTTTGTCATGCATGATGCAGTGATTAACGTACACAGAAATGTCGATGACAGCGACAGCTGCTTTGTAAATAGTATCTTTCACATAGATTGCTTTGAAAAATAATCCACAAAACTTTGAAGTCATTTTTGTTGCAATAAGCCTTAATTAAAATATTTCACCATTGCATTATTTTGTGTGTTTTCTCTGCCTCAATGAAATGAAAATCTAACAATTAGGATAGCTGATAAATCACCTCATGAGCTTACTAAAAAAATGTAAATATCTGGGTACCACTCTAAACCTCCTAATCAGAATCTCTGTGGCACAAGGCTTGGAATCCATATATTTTTTAATCAGGCATTCAGATGCACGCTCAACTTTGAGAATCACTGGCCTAATCAAATGAAGACGTCTTTCTGAAATATAACAGCACACCAGTAGGAAAGTTACGTAGCTGAGCTATGTAACTTTGTGCTTATGATATCACTCTAACTGTAGTTTTGGCTATAAACATTCCTCTCCCATGTTTATAACAACTAAATAAATTAATATTTATACCTTAATTTTTTGTATTATATACAATCTTAACTGCATTGTTTTAGGAAATCTTATTTAGAAACTTAGAAATTTGTATTCATATGTCAGTAGAATTAATTGGATTTTTTAAAAAAAACTCATGGACAATTTCATATATACACAAAAGTCGAATAGTTTAGTGAACCCGCTATGTACTACCATCAGCCCCAACAGCCACTAACTCATGGCTGTTTCAGGATATTCATATCCTTATCCACTGTCCCTCCAGATACTATTTTAAGGCAAATCATATGATTTCATCTGTAAATATTTGTTTCTCTAAATGGACTTTACTTTTCCTAACATAGCTATAATACATCTTTTTAAAAATCACACCTAAATTCACATTAGCAATAATTCCTTAGAAATATCAGGATATTTTGATGGGGCAGGACTGGCATTAGTGACTTATAAATACCTCATCGGCCTGGAGACCAGTCCTTAGCTGTGGTAGGGTACCACGATGGTTCAGGAAGGGAGCAGGGACCTAGTCACAGCACAGGGTCCTGGCCTCGCTGGAAGTGTCTGCTGACCTTCTAACACCTGACTCACACTAATTCGAGTGAAACTGATTCTCTGCTAGAATTAGACAACATCTAATATTTGTTCTAAGAGCTCTGTGGAAAGATAAGCTGGGTTTCATCTTAAAGAATTTACAAAACATATGAAACACTTTGCGTAAAGTAGAACTTTAAAAACCCTTAAAGAGATACAACAGAAAAAACAAAAAGCCTTCAGAATTAGCAGTTAAGAGGATATATACAACACAATCACTAAGTATATTCAATTTAAAGGACTAAGCAAATATAGTTGTCTTAGTCCTCCATATGCCTTAAAGAAACAAAGTTTTAGTATATTCTGGTTTCTTTTTTTTGGAATCAATACAAAAGTAGTTATTATGGTCTGAATTATCCCCCCCAAATTGGTATGTTGAAATCCTACCCCCCAAAGATGATAGTATTGAGGTGATTAGGTCATGAGGCTGGAGCCCTCAGGAATGGGATTGATGCTTTTATGAGACCCTAGGAAGCTCCGCAGTCCCTTCCGCCATGTGAGGACACAAGAAGTGTCAGACTTGGAAGGGGGCCCTCACCTGATCACACGGGCACAGAACTGTGAGAAATATTATTTCTGTTGTTTATAAGTTACCATGTCTGTGATATTTTGTTATAGCCCCCGACATGGGCTAAGACAGTATTTTATTTTTGAATGTTTTTGTACATCAAATAATTTTTTTAAATGAAACAAACTTTCTAAAGTTCAGTTATATTATCACATTTTTCAAAGATCAGCTGTATGATGATTATTAACTGTACTTTTTAGTTTATATGAGGGCCTACTGTTTTTGTTGAATGACATACATATATAGTGGAAGACAATGGGGAAATGTTATATAGAAATGTGCTTAAAGACCAAAATACCTAAAACAAATCTATTTCTAAAAATGAGACATAATTTTACCACATTTAGTCAACTGTAATGGACCGTAGTTTTGACATTGGATTTTATTCTCTGAGCTTGGTAATTTCCTTTGTGATATTTTCTTTTGCCACTAGGTGGCTGTAGGTTATCCTATTTGATCTGATTTCTGCCTGAGAAATCAAATACATTCCACAGAAATCACACCATCACCATTTATGTTGTATATTAATTCCTCAAAAAATTCAGAATTTTTCTGTCTGAAGATTGACCCATTTTTCCAAACCCTTGATAATGATTGATTTGAGGTTGAAAAAAGAACTGTACGGGTATGTGTTTAATTAGATTATGAAGATGTTTAAGAAAGTGTAAATAATTATTTTAAAACATTTGGAAGAAGCTATTAATGTGTTACTGAATTAGATTATTATCAGTGGTAACTAAAAGTTGCTTTTCCTGGGAAGAACATATCTCAGCCTCAGTATATCATTTAAATCAATACAGATTGTTTTAAAATTTAAAATAGGGAGTTCCAGTCAAGATGGCAGAGTACATAAATGCTGTGCTCGCCTTCTCTCACGACCACATCAAAATTATAACTTAACTACAGAACAATCATCATTGAGAATCACCTGAAATCTTACTGAACAAAAGATCTACAATTAAGTACATAAAGAAGAAGCCACCTTGAGACTGGCAGGAAGGGCAGAGATGTGAAATGGGCTGGTCCACACCTGTGTGTGACTATTAAAAATCGGGATGGATATCTTGGCTGCAGAGGTTACACCACCACCCCGCCTCCACCCCAAAGGAGCAAGTGGTCCCAGTGCCACACCCGGCTCCCCAGCCCTGGGGTTCTAGTGCCAGGGAGAGAACTCCCCATAATTTCTTAAGACCAGTGGAGACTGAGGCTGAGTGAGATGGAGGGCGGCTGCACTCCCAGGTGTTTCTCTTAAAGGGACCCTGCATGGACTTATTCACTGACAGAATCACTGGCTCTGAGCTCTAGTGCTGGTGTAGCAGCTGGAGAGGTGCTGAGTTGTCTGGCTCCAGGACGAGAGCCAGAAGGGCAGCCTACTCCCAGACGGAGGAGCTGGCAGAAACCATTATTTCTTTGTTAAGCCCTCCCCCTTCCCAGTGTGCAGATTCAGGCGGCTGCCATGTCTGAGTCTCCATCAACCTGGCTAATACCATTCATTCACCATGCCCAGGTGATTCTGAGACCCCACCCCACCCAACTTTCAGGCACACCCAAGCTGCTTCCAGTGTTTTCATACAAACCACCTGCCTTGGCTCATGCTGCAGATGTTCCTAGGGTGTCTCAAAATTTTGTGAAACAAAACAAGCAGCAAGATGAGCAGCATCTGTCTTGAGCATGTCCAGTACTTTTGGTTGAGCAGCCCTAACTAAACCCAGCAATAGTGGCAGCCAGCCTTGGTTTGCAGCTTGGCCTATCAAGGCACTTACAAGCAATGCAGGTGGCAGCCATCTTCAGATTGCTTTGTGGCTCTGGGTGGGTGGCCCAAGGTGGGGCATAGGCTGCAGCTGAACTTGACCAGCAGCAGGTCCCATCCCAGGTTGCTCTGGTGCACCCAGTGGCCAGCATCAAAATGAGCCAAAACATCACCCAGCCGCTTCCAAGGACAACACACTCAAGGAGCAGATTGGGAAGGCACCAGAGCCTTGCTGAGGCAGATCTTGCTCTGCAGGGACAGCCCCTGTACCACAACTCCTCCACTGTAGTCATGGCCAATCCTCACAACAAATAAGCCTGAGGGTTAGTCCCTCCCATTGATGTGCAAACAGCAACCAAGGCTAAACAACAACCAGAGAGTACACACAACCCACATGAGAGACACACCTGGAGTGCACGCTCAGGTGACCAGGAAAACTGCACGACTGAGCACTATAGCGAATCTACTACATAATTCCACTCTACTAAGACTGGGAGACATCACAGACCTACCTACCGTGTTTCCCCGAAAATAAGACTGGGTTTTATATTAATTTTTGCTCCATTAGGGCTTATTTTCAGGAGATGTCTTCTTTTTTCATGTACAACAATCTACGTTTATTCAAATACAGTCATGTCATCTTCTGGAACATCGTCATAACATACTAAATGTGTCCATCTGGCTGAGATCTTAACTGGGGCTTATTTTTGGGGTAGGTCTTTTTTTAGGGGGAAACATGGTAATACATACCATGTTTCCCTGAAAATAAGACCTAGCTGGACCATCAGCTCTAATGTGTCCTTTGGAGCAAAAATTAATATAAGACCTGGTCTTATTTTAACATAAGACCCCATTTTATATAATATAATATAATAATATAATATAATATAATATAATATAATATAATATAATATAATATAATATAATACTGGGTCTTATATTAATTTTTGCTCCAAAAGATGCTTTAGGGCTGATGGTCTGGCTAAGTCTTATTTGTGGGGAAACAGTAGAAACAAACACAGGGAGGCAGCCAAAATGGGGAGACAAAGAAACATGTCTCAATAAAAGAACAGAACAAAGCTCCAGAAAAAGAACTAAATAAAATGGAGACAAGCATTTTACCAGATGCAGAGTTCTAAACACTGGTTGTAAGAATGCTCAGTGATTTCAGGGAGAACTTCAACAAAGAGACAGGAAACATTAAAATGGAGATAGAAACAAAAAAGATCCAGTCAGAAATAAAGAATACAGTAACAGAAATGAAGAAGACATTACAGGGAATTAACAGATTAGATGAAGCAGATGATCCAATCAGTGATTTAGAAGATAAGGTAGCAGAAAACACTCAATTAAAACAGCAAAAAGAAAAAAGAATCCAAAAAAAGTCAGGCGCGTTTAAGGGACAACATTAAGTGTAGCAACATTCACATTATAGGGGCACCAGAAGAAGAAGACAGAGAGCAAAGATTTGAAAACCTATTTAAAGAAATAATGACAGAAAACTTCCCTAACCTGGTGAGGGAACTAGATATACAAGTCCAGGAAGTGCAGAGAGACCCAAACAAAATGAACCCAATTTTTCTTGTTGGGTCAAAACCAAGACACATCACAATTAAAATGCCAAAGGTTAAAGACAGAGTGAATCTTAAAAGCAGCAAAAGAAAAGCAGTTAGTTGCTTACAGGTGAGCTGTCAACAGAAACTTTGTAGGCCAGAAGGGATTAGCAGGAAATATTCAAAGCAATGAAAAGGACCTACAATCACGATTACACTACCCAGCAAAACTACCATTTAGAATCTAAGGACAGAGATCCAAGATGGTGGAGTAAATAACACTGTGCTTGCATTCTTCCGTGAACACATTAAAATTACAACTAAATTATAGAACAATCAACCTGGAGAACCATCTGAAGTCTAGCTGAACAGAAGTCTAACAAAAAATATAAAGAAGAAGCCATATCGAGACTGGTAAAAGTGGCAGAGATACGGGATGGGCCCCACACCTGCGTGTGGTGGTTGAGAATTAGGAGGGATACCTGGGCCGCCTTGGATCTCCCTGGAGGAGCTAGAGATCCCAGCCCCCCACACCAGCTCCCCAGCTGCCAGCCTGGAATACTGGTGCTGAGGAGCCCCCACAACATCTGGCTGCAAATAACAGTGGGGATTCAACTGTTCTGGTGGGCGGGAAAACCAGACGTCTCTTAAACAGCCCGAGCACAGACTCACTCACTCGCAGGCACTCACCTTGGGCTCCAGCGGAGGGATGGTGACTCGTGAGGCCTCGGAGACTTATGGGAGGGGCAGACTGAGGTGTGTGGCTTCGGGGGACGGCTGGAAGACAGTCAGCATTTTCCCAGTGAGGGGTCCTTCTTCCATGCAGCAGGCAGGCAGGCGCCATCTTTCCCGTGTTGAGCCCACCCCCTCCAGCAAAATCTGAATCTGATTGGCCTGGTGAGCTTCATTGCTCTGACCTGCTGACTCACTGGTGCCCTGCCCCACCCAATTCACCCACAGCCTGGAGGCACTTTCACTGCTAGCAGCCAGCCTGCCAGCATTGTACTCTTTCCTGGAAAACTATCAGAGTTTGGCAGGCCCCTGAGGGGTGGTGAACAGCCTCAGTGTGCTGAGACTTTTGCTGAGTCGATCCAGTCTCAGCACTGGCATCAAACCAAAATTTACATTAACTTGGTGACTGCAATTCTTCCCACTCTAGTGACTGTCTGAGGCCATGCCTCATCCAATTTGCATACCACACAAGGCATTATCAGTGGCTGAATTTTAAGGGAGCCGGCAGGTGGCAGGAGGCCTCTGGGTGTCCTGACTTTTGGTGGAGGTTGCCCAGACCCGGCACTGGTGGCAGCCATCCTGTTTGCAGCATAGCCTCTCCCACACATCTTCAGGGTTAGCACAGGCAGCAAACAACTGTGAATTGCCTTATAGCTCCTGCCAGGTAGCCCCCGGCCTGTCACAGGCAGTGGCTGACCTGGGCCTACCTTAGAGCCCCTCCCAAGGGCAACAGGCCTCTGGGTGTCCTGACTTTTGGCGGAGGTTGCCCAGACCCGGCACTGGTGGCAGCCATCCTGTTTGCAGCATAGCCTCTCCCACACACCTTCAGGGTTAGCACAGGCAGCAAAAAACTGTGAATTGCCTTTATAGCTCCTGCCAGGTAGCCCCCGGCCTGTCACAGGCAGTGGCTGACCTGGGCCTACCTTAGAGCCCCTCCCAAGAGGGCCCAGAACCAACACTTGGAGGTTGGCTTCAGACCACAACAAAGCGCCGTCCAGTTAGCCCCACAAGTGGCACACACAAAGGGTGGTATCAACAGGCACCAGAATCTGCTGGGGCAAATCCCATTCAGTGGGGTAACTCTCCTGGACAGCAGCCCTTAAGCTGTGGATATGGCCAAATCCCACAGAGAGTCAGCATAAAGTTCAATCCCACCTACTGATGTGCCAAAAACAATCAAGGCTCAATGGGAAGCCACACATAATCCATACAAGGGACACTTCTGGAGCACCCAGAGCAAGAGACCAGAGAGACTGTGCCAGGGCCCCACAGGAAACCTACCACATAAAGCCTCCCAGCCAAGACTGGGAGACATAGCAGAAATACCAAATAGAAACAAACATAGAGAAGCAGCCAAAATGAGGAAACAAATAAATGTGTCCGAAATAAAAAAACAGGAGAAAAATCCAGATAAAGAACTAAACGAAATAGAAGCAAGCAATCTACCAGAGTTCAGAACAATGGTTATAAGGATGCTCAAGGAACTTAGTGAGAACTTCAACCAAGAGGTAGCAGATATTTAAAAAAAAAGGACAGAGAAACCATAAAAAAGAACCAGTCAGAAGTGAAGAATACAATAACTGAAATGAAGACACTAGAAGAAATCACCAGCAGACTAGATGAAGCAGAGGATTGAATCGACAATTTGAAAGACAATGTAGCAGAAAATACCCAATCAGATCAGCAAAAAGAAGAAAGAATCCAAAAAAATGAGGAGAGTTTAAGAGACCCCTGGGACAACATTACACGTAACATTCTCATCATAGGGGTACCAAAGGAGGAGAAAGCAAGAGATTAATAACCTATCTGAAGAAATAATGACTGAAAACTTTCCTGACCTGGTAAAGGAAATAGACATACAAGTCCAGGAAGCGCAGAGTCCCAAACAAGATGAACCCAAACAGGACCACACCTAGACACATAATAATTAAAATTCCAAAAGTTAAAGAAGAGAATCCTAAAAGCAGCAAGAGAAAAGCAACTAGTAACTTATAAGGGAGCTCCCATAAGATTATCCGCTGATTTCTCAACAGAAATTCTGCAGGCCAGAGGGATTGACAGGAAATATTAAAGTGATGGAAAACAAAGACCTACAACCAAGGGTACTCCACCCAGCAAGGTTATCATTTAAAATCAAAAGACAGATAAAGAGATTCCTAGACAAGGAAAAGCTAAAGGAGTTCATCGTTACCAAACCAGTATTACAAGGAATCATAGAGGGAATTCTTTAAGACAAACAAAAAAACAACAGTAATAGTAATATGGCAGTAACTATGTATCTATCAACAATTACTTTCAATGTAAATGGATTAAATGCTCCAATCAAAAGATGGGGGCTGAATGGATAAGAAACCAAAACCCTTATATATGCTACCTACAAGTGACTCACTTCAGATCGAAAGACACACAGAGACTAAACGTAAAGGGAGGGAAAAAGATATCTCATGAAAATGGAAACAAACAACAAAAAAGTTAGGGGTAGCAGTACTTATACCAGACAAAAGAGACTTTAAAACAAAGACTATAAGAAGAGACAAAGAGAGACCTAGTAATCCCACTTCTGGGTATTTATCTGAAGAAACCCAAAACGCTAGTTCGATATATTTATCCATTGTTCATTGTAGCATTATTTACAATAGCCAAGATAGGAAGGTAACTTGGTTGTCCCTGAATGGATGAATGGATAAAGAGGTGGTACATATATACAATGGAATATTACTCAGCTGTAAAAAATAATGTAAGAAATCTTGCCATCTGCAACAACATGGATGGACCTAGAGGGTACTGTGCTGAGTGGAATCAGCAAAAGACATGTCAGGATTTCACCTACACGTGGAATCTAAAGAACAAAATAAATGAAACAAACTCATAGATACAGAGAACATTTTAATGCTTGCCAGATGGGAGAGGGGTTAGGGGTGAGTGGAAAAGGGGAAAGGATTAAGAAGTACAAATTGGTTGTTACACAGTAATCATGGAGATATAGGGAGGGTATAGCATACAGAATACAGTCAATAATATTGTAATAACTATGTATGGTATCAGATGGGTATTAGATTTATTGGGGTATTAGATGGGAGGGGGTTGGGGGCAGAGTGAAAAAGGTGAAGGGAGTAAGGAATACAAAGTGGTAGTTATAAAATAGTCATGCGGACATAAAGCATAGGGAATATAATCAATAATATGGTAAAAACTATGTATAGTGCCAGGTGGGTACTAGTCAAGGGGATCACTTCGTAAATTATATGTCTAACCACTGTGCTGTTCATCTGAAATTAAGATAATATTGAATGTCAACTGTAATTGAAAGATTAAAAAAAGGGCAAAAGATAAAGGGGAATAAGAGGTTCAAACTTCCAGGTACAAAACAAGTAAGTGTTGGGGATATAATGTACAGCATGGGGAATACAGTCAATAGTATCATGACAGCATGGTACAGTGTCAGATGGTTGCTGGACTTATCATGGTGATCACTTCTTTAGCATAAGGAATATAATCAATAATACGGTAATAACTCTGCATAGTGCCAGGTGTGTACTGTTGAATAACTATGATGTACACCTGAAACTAATATATAGTATGTTAGCTATATTTTAATAAAAATCTTTTTAAAAATTCCAAGTAAAACAACACAAGTTTAAGAATTTTAAGTACATTTTATTAAGAATGTATCCCTTTGCTAAGATTATGCTTCAGGAGGCTTTTAATGCCCTTGACATAAACTGTACACATTATACAAAAACAAGAAAACCACACACACAAAAAAAAATCAAGGTGAGCAAAACCATTTGGGGACAAACCTTATTTAAATTATACACAACTGAATGAAATATTCTTACGGAAAATATATAAATACTTTTTCTTTCTATGTTACAGTTATACAATATAAATCATATTTCATTGTCTGTTCAGTGACCTACAAACACCAGAACCTCCAAATATGTAGCAGCGTATTACTAAGTAAAAAAACTCATGTGGTCAGGGAGCATTAATCTGAGATTTTTTCACAATCCCTTACCACTTTTAAAAACTAATTTACACCATTTGTTTTACAATGCAGCTTTAGGGTTTCTGACAGGCCAGTAATGGAACGTATTTCAACTATTATCTATGAAAATTTTTTTATCTCCCTCCCCTTCTGCCCCAAAACTTTGCATTTTGTGCTAAATCAACCTTTTTAGTGGCAAAATTACAAAGTATACCTTTTTTGGCATAAATTATATTTTTCAAATTAAATACTTTTATAAAGAAAGTCAAACAAAATGTGCAATTTATGCATGCTGTGGCATAGCTATCCACCTATATTACAAAAATACTCCAAAGGGGGAAAATCCACATTCTGTGTGAGTCACATATACTTACTATGAATGAAAAACACCTTGGGAACCTGGGACTAAAAGAAAAAAGAATGCTCTTAGAAAGATTTCAGATTTCAATATTATTTAATAAGCATGGCTATTAATTTCACTGGTATGCTTTTATAGTAAAACTCTTATTGTAGTATTACTGTTGAAAATAAACTGGTAATAATGTATTTCCTGAATGGGGAGACAAGGGAGACCTTTCCCAACTTACATTTTGGAAAATCTGAAAAATTATTTTATTCCAACAGCAGTTCTCATAAAACTCTGGCAATTAATTCTACTTTTTCTTTTTTCCCCATGTTTTAATGGATTGTGAATTCGAGACAGAACTGGAAGCATAGGACAAAGGGGAAAAACCTCAGCTCCAAAGGACCTCTCCCAAGGTAGTTTACAAAGCTCATCTCACACAAAATTAGCACCTCACTCTTACCATGCAAAAATAATTGCAGTTATAATTTGGATAACAATTTGATTGGTTTTTATTGCTTAATGATCTGTGCTTTAATGTGGGGATAAAAGGCATCCTCTGAATGGAATGAAAACATTTTATATAAATATCAGTAGACAAATCTAAATAAGCATTTGACACACCTCACTGTTGAACACTTTGCCATTGGAGTATGCCCTGAAAAACTCAGCTTTAATTATTTCAAGCTCTGGATAAAAGAGCTGAAAACTATTAAAGCCTGTATTTCAAAAGGTCTTATACATGTGATATTAGAGTAACTAGTATAATAATGTGTACACCTACCTCCAAAGAGTCTCTTTTAATGTCACTGTCTTACAGAATATCCTTATGCTACCAATCTTTATTAGAAAAAGATTTTTATTAGGGAGAAGAGACTTTCCCCCCTCCAATCTACCTAAGCATAAACAGGAAATAAAAGTGTAAGAAATTTTAGACCATATTATGAATACTAATCTCTAATTTCCTTACTTATCAGTATTTACTTAGTATGTGAAGCTGAAATCTGTTCTTGAAAAAAAATTTTTCAATTAGAAATAATTCACTTTACAATTAAAAATTCACAGTTTACAACCAGCACAACTGCCCACATTCCTCCAAATCATCAATAATTAGCAATAGTACAAATTTATATGGACTAAGATTAATTCTAAAATCTTGAAAAACTACAGTTGACATTATTTTGGTATTTTATAGTCTGGTAATATCTATGATTTATAGATGCTTTTCTCAATTATTTCTATTACCACTGACATCATTCCTAATCTTTTCTGCTATAATTTAATATTTTTAAACACCTAAGTTAATCACTTGGCACTGCATGTGAGCATTTTTCATCATTAGTCTACTTTTATACAAACGCATACTCAAAGAGAACATTATTAGACCTGTCAGCGAAACATGGATAAACCAAATAGCACTGTACATTTAAGTACATTTTTCTTAAATTACTGATAACCACAAAGCTCTGAGTGTCTCCCCAAACTAAGTGCTACAGGCAAATATTATGATGTATACATACAAGTCTTTCAAAGTAATAGTTAAAAAACTGTTCAGACTAACAATATGATTTCACTTCAGGGTGGATGAGTGAGATGGGGTCCGGGTTTGAGGATGGTTGTGTGTGAGGGGAAAGAATTACTGTTAACTTCTGAGGGATTAAACCACAGATTTTATACCCTATATTAACTGAGGTAGTGTTTAAAATGAATGTCTAAAATATGTTAATCCCATTGTGAATAAAATTACTATATTACCTCCTTTGGAGTTTTTAACCACTATTTGGTCTAGTATCTCTGACATTTGGTTCTCTGGAAGGCAGTTTAATCCAAGACCAAAGACCAAGGTGACAGGCAACGTTTTCAGAAGTACTGTTGATATTTAAATAAACACTTGGGTTCAGTGATAAGTTAAAGTGTAAAAAATTGTTTGTCTTATCTTCAATTGGATTTTATGAGAGAAAATCTGAAGAACCACTTTTTAACATAAGCAGCAGCTTACAGCCCTTATCTGCTTTGTTATAATGTAAGTTGCTACACAGTGCACATAAGAACAATTCACTGAAGTGCAGTCAAAGAGGTGTTATAAAGTGAGATGAAATGCTTCATCCCAATTGGAACTTTCAGTGCCAGTAAATTTAAAAAAAATGTATCTCTGTGAGTTACATTTTCTAGTTCACAGGGTTCTTTACAGAGATCTCAGAGAACAAGCCCATTATAAAAAGGATTTGTAATATGGGAAAACATTAATCAATATACTATGACTGTGTCAAAACTAATGTGTACTGTAAAAATGGTATACGCAAATGAATTAAAAAAACGGTCCTAATCAGTCCAGCTGGATGTTTTTTCTATTTATATATAGACCTCAAAAAAGATAATCCTTTTCATTTACAAGCATTCTAATGATGATGGCCATGCTATTTTTATATACAAATTTGCATATATGTTTAATTCCTGTAAAGGTTTCCAAATATCTTTAGACATACACAAATTAAACACACAAATAACAAAACTTTGCCCTCATCAACTTAACAACTTCACAAATGTGATAAAGGCAATTACTGTACTCATAAAGTCACCTATCACTGCATTTAGTTTGTGCAAAACAAAAACACTGATATAAAAATTAAATTACTGCTGCTTTAAAATTTGGTACTTAAGGCTTTTCACTACAATTTTTAATCATAATAAAAGTGTCATTAATGATTTTTTTCAAAGAAAATATGGCTGCTCTTTTCCCATGGAATGTGTAGTAAATTGTATGCAAACATCTTTTCCTTAGATCCAAAGTATTATTTAATGCTTTCATTTGCTTTAGGTCTAAATTAATAGTGCTTGTTCAATTTCCTGTTTAAAATGGTGATATGGGAAGTTAATAAAATGGAAGTCCACTGAAAATATATGCATTCTGTCAATGGGAAATATCTCAATTATAAAATGATTTTCTGATTTTAATCAGGAACTGTAGTGAAAAACCTTAATCAGTTCAAATAGCCTATAATAACACATTGCAACAAACTGAAGAGAAGGAAAACAAATAAGAAACTTTATGCAAGTCTAGTAACAAAAATAACTTATAAGTCCTGGGTTGTTGAGGCTCTTCTTTTGCTTTGAGGTGACAGACCTCTGAAGTAGTGTTACAAACATTAAGAAAAATGTGGAAGGGCTCAAGCTCCCCCTCATACCAGCAGTTAGAGCACATCGCATTGTGGTAACAGGCTACAGTCTCAGAGACACTGATTCCTGGTTTCCATGAATTACTTAACAAACAAGGCATCTTTTTATTTACCCTAGAAAAAGAATTCAGAAGTAACTGTGTGAAGGGTGCTTCTGCATATCCTATTATTGTCCCACTGTTAGTACGCACTTAAAATGAAAAAATAGAAAACCTATGTAGGTGTTCAGTGCTTGGCTCTTGCATACAATGGTAACTAAAACTCTTAAAACTGTGGTAATGACCAATGATCCCTCAAAAGGGCTCAACGGGGAGAAGAGGAAGTTGTTTTGGTTAGGGAAGTCTGCAGTTCCAACTGTTCAGGTACCAAACGTTGCTGGAACAGTGTACAGAAGATACTCCTGTCTTTGCTGCCCAGTCAGTCTGCATTTTCTGAGGCATTTATGAACTCCACAAATATGAGTATATATAGTATCCATCTATATACATCATAAATATGAGGTCAGGATTCAGCTGATGTATCAACTATAGGTTGCTTTGGTGGTGTTGCCAACACAGCCTCTGCTTCTTCATGCATCTAGGAAAGAAGTGGTCAATTTTAAACAAATTTCATCTCTCTTTTAACTTAGTTCAAACAGAATTATTCTTCAAAGATAATTTTCAGAAGTACAAATCCTACTTACTTGTAAAAACTGTACATCTTGAAATAATTCTTGTATGAACCTCCGACACGGAAGTCTAAATGTGCAGTGCGACAGCAAATGGGAAACCTCAGAGTAAAGGCAGATGTCATCAAATGTTTGGGGATACTTCTCCTTAATTCTAAAATGAAAGACAAGATTACAGTGTGATAAAAACTGTAATAAGTACTTTTCCTCCAAAGTATCACTTTTTAAATGTTTTTTTTTCCCTCCAGATATTGATGAGATGGCATATTTGGGGTGATGGCATAAGAATACAAAATGTTAATATTCCTACCTTGCACTTAGATATTTTACATTTTGGGTTATCTTTTAAAATAATCAAAACCCAAATGTTCCCTGGAAAGTTAGAAATATTCTTTTTCACTGGCATGAGAAATAGCAAAATTTATCAGTCTAGGATGACTCAAATATTTTAAAAATTAAGTTTTAAAATAGAAATAAGTTTTTAAAATTACACTGAAGTTATTAACATCCTTGACTGAACTATCTCTTTATATATTTCGACTTTCAAACAGTGGCTTTTAGCTAGGAGTGCAGGTCAGACTCAGCTGTGGGGGAGGGTTGGGGTAATACACAGGTTAAGGACCCACTCCTCCTAGAGGCCAGGAGGTCAGCAAGGGGACCCCGGCATCCGTGGTACTATGTTTTCTAAAGCCCCAGAGGAGACCGTGAGTTGTATTTCTTTTGAGGACCACTGCTTTAAATAGTGCAAAGCAAAAATGTTGAATATTCAGTTTGAACTTGAGCGTGTTGCTGTGATTTAGGAAAACAATAAAAATATGCAACTTTTACTAAGAAAAAGGAGGAAAACCGGGCAAATTAAACCAAAAAAATACTATTTTATGTAGGCCAACTATTCTCAAAGTTTTTGGTATCAGTATTCCCTTACCTTCTAAAAATATTGAGGGCCCCAACATGTTTTGTGGGTTACAGCCATAGATAATTACCATATGAGAAATTAAAGAAAATTTCGAAATCTTGATTAATTCATTTCAAAAGTAAGCCCATTACATGTTAACACACATACATATATTTTAATGAAAAGTAACTGTATTTTCCAAAACTAAAAAAGTGAGAAGAGTGGTGTTGTTTTACATTTTTATAGCTCTCTTTCAAGTCTGGCTTAATAGAAGATAGCTGGATTCATATACGTGCTTCTGCATTTAATGTTACTATTTCGGCTGAAGTATATGAAGAAAATCTAGCTTCATATACAGAGGGTGCCAAACAAATGTATACACAATTTAGGAAAGGAAAACACTATTAAAACGATAATAATATATACCGGTAACAAAAGATGAATACAAGTCATGTTTGACTTCCGCAATTACAAGAGGTGCTCAAAGTGATTACCATCAGCATCCAGACATTTCTGATTACGGCAAACTACTGTTTGAGAAACGTTGACCAAAGTGTCCACTTGTATACATTTTTTGGCACTCCCGGTAGATAGATATACCATGCAGTTGAGAACTACTGATGTAACCTAACTAATCTAACAAAGTATTTCAAGTATCTTTTTCACGATAAAAAGCAGAACAAAGAATACTCATGCTTAATATTAACTTACGTTAAAAGCCCAGTTTCATGACATTTAGTTGAAACTGAACTACTCAAATTAACGACTAATCTTAGAACTTCTTTGCGAAGGAGTATACGGCACATTGGTGTATCATCTGGAATTGTTTTCACACCTGAAAAAAATTAAAATATTTTATCTATGTCACAATAGAAAATAAATCATGGCATTAGTTTTTAAACTTTACCTAAAGGTCTAAAACCGAGATAAACTGCACATGATCTGATCATTTTGGGAGCAAAATTCTTTCTAATGAAAGCAGACAGTTAAGAGGGGACACATCAGCAGCTGAGAGAGATCCAATAGTTGGGTAAACATGCCTCACTAAAGCAGATATGTCAGTTTTGAGACATTAATTCACATTATTTATGAACAACAACAACAAAAACCCAGCTTAGCTTTATTAACAACGCTTGGATTTGAATCTGAAAACTCACCTAGTAGCAGTTCTGTGCTTTTGGTGCTGCTGGCTGAGCCTTCTTGAGACACTCCATCACTGCACCCAGAAATCCCGGAGAACTTAGAGGGAACCACTTCTAAAGGATTGTGGATAGTCTGCTCACACCAATCAGAATATGGAATGTCTTGAAGGTCTAAAGAAAAAATTAATTATTTCAATTAAAGTATCACAATGGCTTAACTTCTATGCTTGCTCTGTATACTACAGAGGAGATAATTCCTTGTAATTTCTTTCCAGTGTTCTACAACTATTTTCCACAATGAAGATTTTCAAAGTAAATTCGGACAGTCAGATTGTGAAATTTGTTAAATTCTAAAGACATTTATATGGAAAATTTTATTTTCCTTAATTACAAAAATGATATATTAATGTGATTATTTGAAAATTCAAATAAAGATGTATATAAAATTAAAGTGAAGGTAACTTATCCCTTCCATCCCTTCCACCACCAAACGAAATACCACTCTCCAGAGGAAAATATTAAAAGTATGATACATAATTTCGTATCTTTTGCTCTTTTAATTTATTTTTGCTCTTTGGGTGTAAAGTGGGATTATACTATAATATATGTATTATTCTATGACTTGCTTTTTCTCCCATTTAATAATTACTAATGTAAGAATCATACTTCCCTGATCTATCAGTTCATTTCTGTCCAGGAAACTAGACCGATGTCAACACATAGTACCCTCTCCCTCTGTTGTTTACATAATACTAAGCATTAAATGCTTTGGTTCCTTGGAAGAGAAGCTCTATAAATTTAGCAGTTTTAAAATTTTGATTATTAAGGAAGTCATGTGTCTGTCAGGCAATAAAAAGTAAAACATGCTACTCAAATTATACATTGATTTAAAATATAAAACTATTGCCAAAATATCTGAGAACTGAAGATGTACTTAAGAACCAGTAACACTGAATAACCAGATAAAAGATGAGTGTGTTATCTTAGACTCAGTTGACAAGCTACCCAGGGAGTATGATGAAAAAGTACTCTAGCATAAGTAAAAGTAAGAAAGTTATACTTTTTTCAATCAACATGTTTCTAAAAAGTTGTAAGCTGATTTCAGCCTCCCTTTTAACCAGTAATGACTCCTAACATTTCTTATCTGTTAGAATTGCATTCTATTTCTAAAGATGGCATTCATTTTCATTTAAATAAAATAAAAGTCATTTCTCTAACTAAGCCAGGTTTCAATACAGTAATTAGTTTATCCCATTTGGAGATGAGAAACAGCATTTTAATTTACTGATAATACAAGGCGCTTGCTACACAGGATGTATTTTTTTTGTGAAACACACTAAACCATATGAATACATTTTTTAATGAAATAATTACATGTGTTAAATGCAAACTTCATGTGTTACACGCAAAACATGGGAATTATTTATACATTGGCAGGATAAGGAGAACTAAAAACACTTGGAAGTGGGGGAAGGCACAGCTAGCTGGCCTACTTTTTCTTATGCATGGAAGATAATTTAGTCTCTAACTCCACTGAAGGCAAAACTGTGCAAATCCAGTTGATGATATTTACCTTTAAGGACTTTATTTTCCATCTTCTCTTAAGAAGAATCCAATGCAATGAACACTTTTATTCGAGATATTTCATTTCAAGATTATTTTTAATTTGGATGAAACATTATGCCCATCAACTAAATGTTTTATCTGTATGATTGATGTTTAGCTTAACTGTAGCTATTTGCTTTTATTGTTTCCTCTAGTTTTAATTAATTCTAGGTTATTTTATCTTTTAATTAAAAATGGAGACATGAAACGTGGGAAGGAATAAAAAGCTCTGAGCAAAAAATAAAACACACGCGTATAAATCAATATGGGTTAATTCAGAAAAATCAGAAGTTAAATTTTCCTACCAGAAAGCAGTAAGTCCCAAAACAGCTTATGGGAAATGCTGAAACATTTATTTACGAATACATTAAGAATTTCTGTGAGGAGCTCTAATACATACAACTATCTGATAACCATTTCTCTTAGGCAGTAGCAGATGTACAAGAAAGTGAGGACGAGTTTTCCTTAGGAGCACGATAAGATCACTACTATAATTGAACTATTAGAATTTATGAGAATAGTATTTCTAATATAAACAACTTACTGTGAGTTACCATTTACAGAGATCTTACTGAATGCTAATCTTACATGCTATTAAATATAAGGTAGTTATCATTATTCCCAGGTAGAGATTTAAGAAAAAAAAACAAACTAAAGCTCAATGAAACTAGGCAGATTGCCCAAGATCAAAAAACGAATTAGGTGGAAAAGTCTGGCTTTGAGCCTAAGTCTTCCTGACACTAAAGCTCACTGCTCTGCTATGTTTACATCAGTGGTCTTCAGTGTTCCTTGGAGCCCTAGCATTTCCTGCCCTCACCCCCATCTCATCACTTGGGCAAGGCCAGGCACACAGGACTCCATCATTCCCCTAGATGGTCATCTGCATACCACTGGTCTTCTGTAAAGATCTGGATTAAAATATGGCTTCTATAGCTAAAATAAATTTGAAAACCAGCACTATCTCATTAAGACCCTCCTCTCCCCAATGTAGTTTCTTCCCACTCCTCACAAAATGTCAATTTAATAACCTAAACATTCAAACTCCTCTTCTTGCCATTGTCTTTTAGAGTTGGCTGATTTTTTTTTTTCCCCCCTAATGCTTTTGCTTTCACAGCTGGTCTGGTATAAAATACTCATATTTCCACTCTAAGTTACTTAGCGACATGAGGGCAAATGTGGTAGTATATATAAATTGGACCCAACAAAAACATGTAATACTAAATTTTGAAAGGCCAACATTTTGCCTTGCACGGAACCACAGTGTATAAATATCTGTGAAGGTGGTGGACACAATAAAATGTTACTAAATATCCTATTCAATAGCCTTTCTCCTGACTTCAACATTTTTGGAGCCACCACTACCACTACCAGCACCACCAGACAGGAAGTTTTCCAGAATGAAATGTCTTAGCTCAAGTCTTGATATCCCTTTAATATGATCATGAAATAGCAGGAGTGTTTTTTAATTACCTGCCATGGGTAAGGATGTCTGATACACAAAGTCCTTAGCATAGTCTATAGCAGTGCTTCTCAAATTTTACTGTGTACAGAATAACCTGTTAAAATGAAGATTCTGATTCTGTGTGTGGGGAGGAGTTTGAGATTCTGCATTTCTACCCAGCTCTCAGGTGATGCTGAGCTATGCTGCTGGTCCACAGACCACTCTTTGGGTAGCAAGGGCTCTGCAGGGCCTGGTCTCTACCTATTTTTCTAGGCTGATCTTCCATCTCCCTCCCCATGCTTTCTGAGCTCCATTCACACAGGTGTCTTTTTAGTCCCTTCTACTTTCCATGCTCACTCACATCAGAGACCTTTGCTTTTCCCTCTGTCTTAAAATTCTCTATACTCCAGTTTTCACTTAGTTAGCTTCTATTCATTCTTTAGACCACAGGTCAGTATTACCTTCTTCAGAAGTTTCTTCTTTGACCTACCTATTTCGTTATATTCCTTTACTAATATCATATATCTATCTATCCTTGATGGCACTTTTTACAAATGCAGTATTATATCTGTATAATCAATATGATTGGTGGAACATCGATCAATCAATCAATTCATTTCCTTCCCCATTGGACTAAAGCTCAAAGAGTACAAGAATAATGTCTTTACTTTATTTACTGTGTCTCCCAATTATTTTCCTAGCATCTAGTTTAACACCACACCCAGGGTGTGATAGTGGTGTGGTAAATATTATGTTGAATGCATGAATGAGTAAAGGTTCACTGACTTTTTAATAATTAGCCTTCCCCCTTCACATCTCTGAGATGGGTATCATAGCAAATTGTAATCATTTTCCAATTAAGAGTTATTCTCCCCTGCTACTGTTCAATCTGCCACCCCACATCACTAGAATGACAAGCCGCGGGGCTCTGATGGCTGTGCCAAAAGGAGAGCCTCTGACTGCAAGTCCTTCACCCCCCCCCACTTCACGATACTGCCTGATCCCTCCCCCAGCTACAGGTCACAAATGGGTTAGAACTAGCTGTGACTGTCTGTGACTGGGTAATTAGGGGTTGGTTTCTTCATTTCTTACTTGATAAATAAGTAGAAAACAGTATAGCAAAACTCCATAGTAAATGCTTCGTAAGTACTGTTGAGTGACTGATGGAAGAAGCAGAACTTGCGGAAAATATCCTAAACGATGTATATAGCCAAGTGATTTAAAATAGCATCTTCTCTACTGTATGCAATACTTTGGAACAATACTGCTCAAACCTTTTCTTTCAAAGCACTGTTCACAGTAGAAAGTGCTTCATCCAGGCATTCGTCAAACCCAGGCTCCCTTGGGGCACAGAATCACTGAGGGGGCTAACATCTCAGCACACCCATAACCTATCTGTGGCAGATTAGTGTGCTGCGACCCATCAGTTGGGAAGCTCCAAATCAGAATACTAAGGAGAAATTTGGAAGAGTGATTCAGAGAACTTTGGTCTTCACTAGGTTTTTCTGAGGGTAGCTCAGTGATATTCACCAAGAAAAGGTATTATGGTAACACTTTAAACACATACATACTAATTTGAAATTGCTAATATAAGTCATTTGTTAAATCATATAAAAAAGCTGAATCGCAGTCTGCTTTATTTACTCCCTGACCGAAAATATTCGGAATGTCTAATATGCAAAGCAGTCTGCATCTAGTTATCAGAACTATAAACATGAAAAGACATAAACAGACCATACCCTGAAAGACCTTATTGAGTGGAAGGGAAAAAAATAACCAAGCAATAATTATCATAAGAGATCTAGGTACAAAGGACAATGAAGAGTAGAGAGGAAGGATAGCCAACATGTAATTCAGAGTCAGAGAAAGCTTCGCAGAAAAAATACCACTGACACTTCGGATAAGGTGGACTTGCCAAAAAGACAGTGCGCTCGTGTGTGAACTTGCAGGTGTGTGAGGAGGGGAGGCGCAGAGGAAACAGCAGGGAAAACACCCCTTTCATGCCTAGAGTCATGAAAAAGAGCACAATTTGTTCAAAAACTTCAAGTCAGTCAGTAATGGTATGTTAAGTATAAGACCGGAAAATGGTGAAAAAGGACAGTAGGCTGATCATACCAAGAGTGTGTGCAGGGCATGAATAAATAGCCAGTAAAGAACTGTCAAGAGGTTATTCCCAGGCAGTAGTCTGAAAGGGAACTGGAAGGGGCCAAAACTGGAGATTGAAACACTACCCCACTCCCCAACAGGAAGATGTTAAGTGACTGAACGAAGGCTGAGGGAGTGAGAATGGAGTATGAGGGATGATCGATAGGGCTGGGAGATGACTTGTAACTGGAGCAGATTCAAATCCAGATGGATTCATCTAGAAGGACATAATCACTCACCTGAATGACTACATATTGCACTTAATTGGTTACTGGGCTGGAAACCCAGAATTTCAATACAGACACAATAAAGGCAGTTATCATCTGTATGCTCCTGTAATCCAGTGTCTTCTGTACTTTCTAAGAACAGAGAAGCATCTGAATGGATTGAATTCATTATTTCCGTAAGACTCATCTGTTGTCGTAGCAAGTGAAAAGAGTTTTTTACAAGACCTCCAGTTCCAGACGGAAGACCTGTGCATAAGTAAATATAAATCATAAACTGAGAAAGATGGTATCAATGACAACTTCTTTCAAAGTGACTTAAACTATGTGAAATTTTAAAGAAGGAAAACCAGGGGGAAAATACCACAATTCTTTTTATCACTCAAAATCTAAACTTAATTGGGAACAAGAAAGAACAATTTGCTTTAACTAGGAAAATAATTAAAGTCAGTAGATATGTTTATATTACTCTAATATGAGGTGTTAGATACAAAATGGAAAATTGAGATTATACAATTAAAGCACCATTTCAATCATCCTCAATATATGCATAAAGAAAAGTAACTAATTCTGAGTCTAAAGAGATACATGTTTAAAAAACTGATCAAGATTATGAAGCTTTAAACCAGTAGCTGATATGCCTATATTCTTTAAAATATTACAGTTCATAAGAGAGACCATATAATGTGTAAGTATATTTTTATCACTGTCCTTGGCCCAAATGGCTGTTTCTTAGACTTATAAGGATTAGCGTTACAAATTTTTTACTTATTTAAAACAGAAGTACGTAACTGGTCTAGTTTTTGTATTCTTAGAGGCTGGGTACTTTAGAAAACACTTTCTGAAGTCCCTCATGCACACACAAAAATGTTGTGGTTTTATTTTAAATTGACTCAAACAATTATTTTAGTATAATTATAGAGATGACTCAAAAGTAAATATACCTGAATTTGTAGTGTCATCCTACTGAAAAAAACTTTCTTTTTACTATAAAGAGAAGTCTCATGAGAACAAACCATGCATTACCTCCTGCATCATGGGCAAACACTCTTGTACCTCGATCATCATGTGGAGGTATGTTTTTAGTCTGAAAATAGGGAATATCCTTTACCTAATAAAACAGATGTAAATCATGGTAAGTCTTCCTATAAAAAGAACTCCACTCTATGAATATTAGTAAAATTAAATTAAATGGAATTTAAATAGAATTACTATCACACACACCTACAACAAAAATGTTACAGAAGGTTAAATTACCTAAACTTGACAAAAGAACAAATAACCCTTAAAGTCCTATCTAGTCCTTGTGACTTAAATGAATATTAAAGTACTTAATTTAGAACTTATCCAAAATGTCTTTAGATTTCTGAGAAAGTGTATATTTAGTACTATCACCTAAAGATTTGTGAGTATCTCATGGGATTAGGGCCACTTTATATGACTGGGCTCAACATGTGGCTGCTCTGTATGGGCTAAACAGGATCAAGGATTAGGAAAAAAAATCCCACAAAAAAAACCCCACCACCACAAGGAATACTCTGTACACCTCAAACTTACAAAATGTTATATGTCAATTATATCTCAATTTAAAAAAGCAACAAGGAATAAGTCAAATGTGACTCAAAGCAAGGTTAGGAATTCACTACGTTTATATAGAGAATATACTGATAAAATCAAATAAGATGCTGATTTAATGTGGAAAGAGAAGGCTAATGTTCTGGGGGGGAGATACTAAACAACAGTTGAGAAGGGTGAAATGATTTTCAAAATATTTCTTTAAACAAAACTGCCTTAAAAAATCACCTTCTCCACTCTGTAATTTCTAGAAAGCAGTTACAGAATGTGCAAAAAACAGGAAACCAAATCATAAGAAAACAATAGAATTTACAATACCTGGAATATATCATTGATGTCTACTGGAAGAGCGAGACCAATATAGTCATCTAAGCTCCCGAATGTCGCACTGGACACCATGGACCTCACGGAGGAGGATCGCTGCAGGGTATTTTGATTAATAGGACTTAATAAGTCTTCTTTATCTAATGAAGCATAACTTAAAGCTTTCATGAACCTAAAATACCATAAACAAACACTGGCATTAGTCTGATTTGCAATAGCAATTATACAAAGAAATTATAACTTATTTTCATATCTTCATAAAAGATAAGTATCTAGTCAAGTATTAAACAGTGCCATCTTGTTTACTGAGAACACATACACACTTGAAGATATTTAACTGTTACAAAATGATATATAAAAGATCATCAGTAATGTTAACTGCTATCAAAACCAACTGTTATGATCTCCCAGGTATAACTATTTAATATTATTTTTATGAAAAACAATTACTTTTCATTCTTTGTGTGGTAATTATTTCAATGCTTTATCAACATAAGATTTATGTGACATGGCAGACACAAAATAGCAAAAATGGTATCATTTCTAAATATTACAAGAGATAGCCTTATATGAAACATTAATATTTCCTCAATGTACTCCTTACTAGTGACTCCATAACAAATATGGTCTACTGATATTTCAATAAGATATACCTTTCTCATAAAGATTCTTCTTTGTGCAATGGACATGCTAAAATATTTACTAGGTATCAGCATTGTATATACAAGCTACTAGGCTTGCCATATGTAGCCTGGTGTTAAAGAATTATTTTGTAAAGCACACAAAATAAATGCTTCAAAAACAGTAGCTTTTAAGACCATAGCAAAAACCACTCAATTTCTACTAATTTCTATCTAAAAACCACTCACAATAGAAATTTACAAAAAATTTCAAAAAATAAGTCAGTGGTTTTAAAATTATACTGTTATACTTCTTGACTCCATAAAACTCAAGGACTACTGGAGTGGGCAGAAACAATTATTGGATTACTCGTGTTCCCAATCCCTTTTTCAGCCAGAGTAGCTCCATTTTTATCTATTCTACATATTGGGTTTCCACAGAAACGTTTTTGTGAAGAAAGGGTTTCTCTGCTTAAAAAGCAACATTTAAAAAGCTTACAACTTCTGATCTACTCCAATCGCCAATAGATAAGGCAACTGAGGCCTAGATATTTCAAAATTCATGAACTGTACTGTATAGATTAATAATGGTGAGCAACTGAGAGGTCTGCCTGGCTTTGCTCTGGATTGCTGAGGTTTGCAAAGCTGTTGAATTCCAGGCAGATGAGACATTACAGTATAATTTATAGAACTTTGTCCAAGCTCATACTCTCAGTGCCAGGATTACAACTCAAGATTAAGGATGCCTACACTTTAGTGTTTTTTCTACTATACCCCAAGGAAATAGTTTTTAAGATTGCTGGATTCATGCCACCCATTATACCACAGGTGTCAGTATGCCTAATCTTTTAATTTTATAAGAAAACAAAACAAACAAAACAAAAACAAAAATAAAACAAACAAAAAACCATCTTCTCAGCCTGGATTCCAATCCATTATTTTCAAGTAAATGTATAGTTATCGTCCATTGTTTTCATTTTCTCTGAACCAAATAGAAATAGGAATAGGAAAACTAATGCCGACAATTTTTTCCTCCATGGAACTTAGTACCAAGTAAGTACTAAATATAATTTGAAAAATGAAAGATTTGATGAACATGAAGTTTTGTTATGCTTTCAAGCCTTTGTACAAGCTGTTCCCGTTTCTCTTGTTTTTTTCTTGTTATTTTTTTTCCCCTCCCAAGAAATCAAAAACACCTATTCATTCTTTATAATGCCAATGACTTGGCATTTTACTCTAACAGTAAAATTTCCAAACCTCCTCCTGTTCTAACAGAAAATACAAGAAATAAAATACTAAGAACCCAGATTGGTTAGAGAGTAAATGATTTGGGAGTAACTGTCTTTGTGGTTTATTCTTAGGAATAACCACAATTATTAAATTATTCTTAGGAATAATTTAAGCACTACACTTCTTATCTATGCGTTAGTCCATTTGGATAGGAATGTCTCCTTCGATGAATGACCATAAACCTAGCTGGATGGCTCCAAGTTCACAGCACTTTAGCTATTGTACTGAGCTATAAGGTGGTGGGACTCTCATTGCGTATTTCAGTGCGCTGTGTTATCTAGTGCCCCCGACTGACAGCTCCCAGGATGCTGTAGTTTTCAAATACTTTGTTGTAGTGGAAGTTTCCTCCTCTGCTACCAATTTTATCACCTGTCCTTTCCTGTACAGTGTACTACCAATAGAAACTTCTAATTGTTGCTTCTATAGGCCTGAAAACCTGATATCCAAGTTCTTAGAATAAATGTAAGAAACTCTGAATGCAGGTCTTAGGTACCCCTTTTGAACAGAATTCATTAACTTTACTACATAGATTTAATTGATTATTTGCTACCAGGAACCCCTTATACTAAATGTGTTAGCATTATGGAAACAAAACTGCTTAATCACTTCTTAATGTGATTAAGATTTTGGTTACATACGAGCCAAAAGGATTAAAGACATGATTACCAATAATGATGATGATGATAATAGCTAACTTCTACTGAATATTCAATATACGCCAGGCACTATTCTTAGTACTTGACAAATACTAAATAAGTGTACACGAATAATCTAAAACCAAAAAGGTTTTTAGAAGTATTTGGCCCAATAAGAACAAAAAATATATAGGTACAGAAATTTTTGCAACAATCAAATTTAACATTACATTATCAAAATTATTTTGACCAGCCTGCTGTAATCTTCGACGTGGCATAGATATCCCCAAAATATCCTTGAGTACAGGCAAACTGGTATTGCTGAATCCTGAGGGCCAAGTAATTCATTTAATGTTCATTAAGTTCCTACTTAATAACAGCTACTTAAAAGAATTTTACTGAAATTTTCAGTTACTTTAAAAAAAAAAAGAAAAAAAAAGGTCAACTTTTGGAGCCTTAAATTGACCTACCTGAAAAAGTTGTTTGTTATTGTAGGTCTTAAGCTCCTGATTCCCCCGACATGCTTCTTTTTAAAATCGATCCTTGCAGAAGCGAGAAATAAATAAAAAAAAGCTTGTGACTTGTTTGTCCTTGCAAAGCATGTATGTTTACTTTCAGGGCCTAAAGGAGTTTCTTTCCCCCCTCGCAGCTGCAAGAATCCATTTCAAATCATATCGGGTAACTAGGAGCTTATAGCCTACCATAGTAAACAATTACAATAGGTCAGTTCTGAGGCTAATGTAGATGTAAAACCTGGTTAATGCTTTACATTGAAGTCTGTTAAAATGCAACCATTATTGTTCAGTTTTAGATATATATTCGCTCACCTGCTTGGTGTTAACCTGGACTCAAAGCTGTTGGCCTTCATGGTGATGGTGTCAGTAAACAGCACATCTTTTGCTGGAGATGCCAAAGCTTCAGAATGAGATAAGGATGGATGCATTCTTTGTTGCTGTAATCTTTTCAGCGTAGCATAGCCAAAGGCATCTCTAGAACTTGTGTAGCTAAAGTTACAATCTGCTAGACTTTTAATTGTAGCAATAGAGGGTGCTTTAAGGGACTGTGCCCTTCTAGGAAGTGTATGAGAAGAACCTGGAGGCACCAGGGACACTGAGTTGGACTTGGAGAGAGAGAGATGGTTAGACTGTGGCATCAAATAGTGGCTTGTCTTAACAGTCTTAGTACTTACCACAGTACTCATACTTCCACAGTCTGTGTCCACAGTCGCAGCATCTACACCTACTGTCTCTCGGGAAGGACTTGAGCTCATTGAACTTATGCCACTTGTCGTAGTGTCTGTATTAAAACTTTGGCTACGTATCTTCATATGTGAGTTCGTTGAACTTTCTACAATTAATCTCTCTCGGCTCGTGTTTTCTCTGTGATTCGCTGTTCCAAGACTCTTGGTGAATTTTAAGTCATTCTCTCCAATACTTGGAGTGCTACCAGTGTCTTCAGTGTGTCTATTCCCCACAAATGAAGTTTCTAATTGTAATGTTTTCTGTACTGCGGATATGGGGGTAAAATCGTCACTGTGATTAAAGTCAACACTGGGCTCCGTAAGTGTCCTGGTCCGCCTGTTGCTTGTCTTATTTTCAGAGGACAGTTTCCCTCCTTTTGGATCACTGCTACTACGATGTTTTTTATTAGGCAAAGTGAGTGAATTTAAGATACGATTCTTCACAAGTTTACTAGAAGCAAAGAAAGGGAATGAATTTTTATCCTTTATAGGCCCGGGTCGATCATAAAAGGCCGGCTCTGCATCTTCATTGATGTCGAGGAAAAACGTGCTCGTAGAGCTGCTGCCAAACCGCTCATCCTCCATTATAAACATGCCTACGAGCAAAGCACTGATTAATAAAAGCACACAAGAAACGACAGACAAAAATCACGGTAACTAGGAGGGAAATATTTCAAGAAATTATTGTGTAACAGTCATGGGATAAAAATGTTCAAAAATGAAGGGTTAAATTGCTGAGCCACAGAAAAAGAGCTTCCTTCACAGGGCTGTTGCAGATGTAATTGGTTAAGCTGAGGTCATACTGGAGTAGAGTGGGCCCTTAATCCAGCACAACTAGCTTCTTTATAAGAGATGGAAAGATTATGTGAAGACAAACACACGGGGGAAAACCATGTGACAACAGAGATTGGAGTGATGCAGCTGTCAGCTAAGAACACCGAGGACTGCCAGCTCTCACCAGAAGCTACGAAGAGGAAAGGAAGTTTTTCTACCCAGAATTTCAGAGGGTTTATGGCCCTGCTGACATCTTGATTTTGGACTTCTAGCCTCCACAACTTGAGAGAATTAACTTCTGTTTTAAGCCAGTAAGTTTGTGGTACTTCATTATGGCAGCTCTAGGAAATCATACAATGTTTCCCTTTCCCTCCAAAAGAATTTCGTTCTTCTCATTAGAAGAATGAAAAAAATTATACTCAATTATTTTGAATTTCACCAATAAAAAATATTGTAAGGGATAAAAAAAGAGCTTCCTTGAGATCCAGTTTGGACTTGAATAAAATGAAAAATTATGTCATTATGAGGTTCTTCTGTTATTTCCAAAGAAAAACTATAGGACTCCTGGCATAGCCTAGAAGTTTCATTATTCCAGTGAGTTTCCAAAACCTCCAAACATTCAGAATAAAATTAAAGGAAAAAAAGAGCCTTAATCATGGATGCTCACTTAGTTGGTAGAGATTCCTGGTGGTTTTATTCACAATAGGAAGGACACATGAATCTTATAACAAATAAATTCTCAATCTTGAACAAAATATGCTTACAAAGCACCAAGTCACAACATTTTAAATTCATGTTTAAACCAATTATATTTACTTCTAATTTGCCTTAAGTACTAAAAAATTCATCTAAATTCAGTGCCTAATGCTAATAAAAGATTCAATCCAAGTGCCTAATGACATATACAGGATTTTATTTTATTTCTATTTTTAACTTTTCTGTTGAATTATAAACTATTTCAAATATAAATTTTGAAAGAAGGCAAAATAAAATTCTAACTAAACTTGCATAACGCATTTTATTTCCCATATTCTATTAATTCTAAGATGCACATTTTTCATAACTAGTAGCTCTAAAATCAGGATGCATCTTGCAACAGTGATATGTCCTAATTTACTAGGGAACATTTTTTTCCTTCTTTTTTAGTGGGACATAAAATATTGGTGCATCTTCTAATTCATAGCATATTAAATCTGGTAAAATATGGTTTGATAAATATTGCACTATTTTCTTAAAATGCTTTAAATTTTATACACCTAATAGCATTTAGCACAGGGGTTAAAATCACAGTTTTTTATTTAATTGATTTTTGATACTGATCTTTTAACAGTTTCATTATTTAATTTTAAAATTTAGCTCTTCTCTCAAAAATGAACATGTGAATATAATCTCTTAACAAATATATTCTGGTTAACAATCTCTGAATCTGAAAAATGAATTAAAAACTATGTAAATGAAGAAGGTAGGTAAATAAACATTTACATATTAGATTTTATGACAAACAAAGGGGAATGGGTCTTCTGGCACATGGCTTCTTATTTAACTCTGTAAGTAGGATATTCTAAAGGCTATTTAGAAAGCAAGGGGAGAGAACAATGTAGGTTGGTGGCTATATATTCTGTTGAGAAAAGATATACATTCTCCTTCAAGAGATTACTATTGCCAAATTATCTTAGAAAAAAGTAAATTAGGAATGTAACAAACACATTTAAATTTTGATGTTACAAATACAAATTTTAAGTATGGCTAACTTCACATGACCCCGTCAAGATACTCACTTGATGGCGCAGATTCACTTTCACTATTATGTCTAGAGCTTGTTGACTCTGAGTTCAAACTTAAGGTGCTTGGGATAGATGAGAGTTCATTACAGAGTTGTTCTACATCATCCGGAACCACTGGCCACAGATGTTTGCGACTGTGCCTTACAGCATCCCAGTTGTGACATTTGAGAATATCACAGCCTTGTTTGGTTTTGGCTATAAGCCCAAGCACATATACACAGGTCCTGTTCATAAAAGATGTAGTAATGACAGTTTATTATTCCAAACTGAGATTTCTTAAAGCAACCACAAAATATTAGTCTGCTACATGCATTTGAATTTTCTTGAAAAGCCATTAAAAATTGAAAATGCATTAAAATGAGGTAGGGGTAAATTAGAAGCAATAAATAACACAAAAACATTCTTAATAAAAATACTAATTATAATAAAACAATTTATAACACCATAATGCAATCTTAGGAAAAAAATATATATCAGCTTTTCTGGGATAAATTTAGAATATTAGGGCTATTGGATACACTACACTTTCACTGTTTACTGGCCAGGTAAACTTCAATATTATCATGACAAAAACTGAATGATAATATTAAACAAGGAGCTCCTTAAGATGCTTACCTTACTGCATTTAAAAATCTTCTATCATTAGGGCTTTCATGAATTAACAACTCTAATGAACTGCTCTGAATCATAAAATACTTTTTCCTCACACCCATTTGTGAACAAAAACATACTATACATTAGAAAGATTTCTGAGTTAAATGACATACCCTCTGATGGAAAGAACTTCACACTGCTTTGCAAGTTTTAGTATATCTGGAATCACATTTTCTTCCTGTAGCAAATTGAGACCCCAATTTGATGAGCCAATATTTCCCTGAAAGAAAAAGAAATCACTTATATAAAATATAAAACATAATACAAGAGTAACTTTCAAGAGATTTGGAAAGCTAGCCAAAAAACAAAAAAAATAACTCCATCTATGAGAAAGGAATAAATGTGAAAAAATCTCAAATAAGAAACTTTAGGGATTAATGTTCCATTTGCCTTAGCAAGAAAACTAAGTTTAATCATCTATCTTCCAGCTTAAAAATAATATTTAAATGGGCAGGAACAATCTTGGTATTAGAATATTAATCTAAGAACAAGTTCCAAATAATATGATTTTTATTTATTTAATATTAATGGGAAATTAGACAAATCTAAAAATTAAGATCTTATACAAATATTTAGTACAAACCAAGGCCCAAAGAGATGCTTTCAGTTTTTTAATTTCTTCCCATTTATCCAAATCTGGTGTACGAACGTTGTGACAGAGTTCTGTAATAATATTCTAGAGAAAGGAAAAAAAAATCCACATGAGTAATAATTATTTTTAATGTATTTTCTTATTACACCTTAAGACCTATTTAAGGGTTGCACTTAGTAAATTCTGCTTATGTAAAATTTCTTAAGAGGCAGCATTAGTGCATGGGCTCTGAGTTCATATTCTAAGGTTAGCATTTATCAGCTACGTGGCTGTAAGCATGTTACTTAATTTCCCCATGCCTTGACTTCCTAATTTCTAAAATAGGGATAATAACAGCATCTGTCTCATAAGGTTTAATAATTTAATGAATTATTGCATATAAAGTGCTTAACAACGTACTTGGTACCTAGTATGACAAAAACGTTAATCATAATTATTACTCCTTTTAAATAGAAAATAATTAATGAATGCCAAGATTTTATCATACTATATAGGTAATGACACATTGAGCAAATCATTTAAATTTTTAGTGAATTTTTAAGAAAATAGTATAAAAATGTGCCCCAATAATCTTCATAGGCATGATGTAGAAATATATGAAACTATAGAGATTTATATAAAACTTTTGCTCCTGAAATGAACACTGATACAAAAAGGAACTAAATCACTAATTACAATTGTTCAGACACATACACAAATACCTCTGTAACGATTCCTAACATAAGAAAAATGTTGTGTTTATTGAAAACACATAGTTACAAGACATATTCACAGCCACAAACTTGGCATACATACTATACTCAAAGAACTGCTTGCTTAAGCCTGTTACACTCCACGAAGAATGTGAAGAACTGAGAAACAGCAGCTTATACTTTGTTGCTCACCAAAGGTAACTGAATCTGTATCAGGTTCAGTTTAACTTCTCAACAAAAGGAATGAAGAAACTGTTCTTCAGTATGTTTTTATTAAAATGAACTTCCCCAACAAATTATAAAAGAGATAACTCAGACTGGGTTACTGACTCTATGTAACTAATTAGCTATGTAAAAGGTGACACATAAATCAGGGAAATGCACACAAGCTAGTAATAGATCTAAGAATTACAAACAGACTGCTTAAGTCAATTACAAGATGGATGGCTTTAAAAGCAATTATGCCACTGACTGTAAGGCTTTGGAGACACTTCTGCAATGATAATACTTTAACAATATTAAGATTTTTTTTTTCTGCTATTGTAGCTATTTAAAATAAGCAAATTATGTTTTTACCTGTACCTCCAACAAATGACAGCCTGTTTTGTGGTGTACCAGTTGTCCATAAAGGTGTACAGGCAGGTATACATGAGGACGCTGTAATCTAATATAACAAAGATGATTGATATACCTACTCATTTACTCTAAATATGCTAATTAAAACACTGACTTGCAATAAAGTACTAAACAGAATTACTAGATATAATCCCCCAGTATAAATAAAAATATGGAAATGGAAAGGCATGAGGACTTCTCTAGAGAAATAATAGTTTAGGTGGTGTCAGAGTAGTGGAAAGAGAGCTGAGACTGGGCAGACAGACTAGGGTAAGACATGGAGTATCTATATGCTTATCAGTAAGGGTATTGTAGAAGGTGATGAATGCCACTGGAATTTTTGAGCAATCAAAGCTGTTCTTTAAGAAGATTTTTGCTCTGTGAGTGTAAGAAATCAAATATCCAAGTACTCAGAAAACTTGAGAAATTAATGATTTATTACAAACTGGTTTTACGTTTTATATGTGAGGACCAGCAATAAATTATTCCATTAACTGGCTGAATGGTACCTTTGGTTGCTCCGACGAACATAGTTATCACCATCAATTGGCTTCCGATAAGTAGTAAGTGCTTCATTAAGTTGTTCCTCAATCAAGTCAACATATTTTGAATTATATTCCTAGAAGATAATATAGTCTTAATCGTATATAATATCAGAAATTCACTAAATTTATAACATGTTAAGTACCTCACAAATCTTGGAACATAAATATGAGAAAAATGAACATCTGTTGAGGGGATTTAAGAAATTTTTGAAAAGGTTAGGACAAGGTATTATGAATTCAAATGTGCTATCATACCCAAAATATTTCTGCTTATTCTTTTCCCCTCTTTTTTAATTAATATTTTGCGGTTGATATGTTAGTAATTTTGTTTTTCGTCTTATTTGAATGAATCCCTTTCTCCGTTAAAAACAAAACAAAACAACTATCTTCTTAATATTAAACTCTGAAGATATTCACTAGAAATTTTAAGAAGTAGATTAGCTGAGTTCTATCATTTTACCACCTTTTGGTAAGAAATGATATCTTTCCCCACTGATTTAAATCAGGTCAAAAGTAAAAAATGTTTCCCACTAAGATTTGGGAAACTTTTAAATTCTTTCAACTGAGAGCCAATCACACTGCCATCTTTATTTCAAAAGATCTTCAAAGTGTTTAAAAGAATTGGTAGAACTTCTTTGGAAAGCAATTTGGCAGTATTTATCAAAAATTTAAATTCACATACGTTTTGACTCAATTTATACTTATAGAAATTTATCCAACAGACATACTTGCAAAAGTATACAAAGATACACATGCAAGAATATCCAGGAAAACTAAATAGTTTTACACTTACAAAACTAGAAAGTTGGAAACAACCTAAATATCCATAAATACAGGAATGGTTATACAAATTAAGGTACATCATATAGTAATGTACTATGCAGGCATTAAAGAGAATGAGGATCTAAAATTCAACATAATGTACACAAAATCAATAGTTCACTATAAAATAACTGAGGTTTTAAAAAAGGATAAACAAAAATACAAATAATTATATAGAATTTAAGACTTGATTTCATGTAATATTTAAATATTTACCTCTTTAGTTTCAAAATATTGATATAAAATCCTCCAAATTTACAAATCTATTTCCCAAGATAAAAACATACAATTTGAACCAGTTGGTGTACCAGTTGTTAGAAAGTTACCTTGTGCCACTTTTCCAATTGTTTTGCTACATAACCCCTTTCATTCAGATAGGAAAACCCTTTTGGAATGGATAGAAATCTGTAAATTAAAACAAGCAATAGTTTAACATGGAGTCTGACAAAAAATGTTTAAGGACTAAAAATCTCAAACAAAAAATATATTTAAGAAGCTAAAAGACTTTAGGAGTAGCTTTTTTCTAAAACTAAAAGGTCAACTATTACTTATTATAACTTCGATTACAAATACATTTTCACAATCTTTGCAAAAACACATGAATGCAATCACAGTAAAGGAAAATGTCATGAAAAGCATGAGATATAGAAATGTAAAAAAAACATTAAGGAAAACAATGAAAAGACAGTTTCAGTATTAAAGAATGTCCAAGGTTCTAAAGGCTTCTAATGTCTATAGGCTTCTTTCAGAAGTTGACTGCTGAACTGTTTAGAGTGCTTCCTTTTCAGATCTGAATCCAGCTTTAATATACACTGCCAGAGAGAACACGATAGAAAATAGAACTGTAAGAAAAATTTACTTAAAATTTACCTCAGGAGGAGAAGCAAACCTTTGTCCCCAAGGTGGGATAAAGCTGGCTTCATCTGAATAAGAGCATGAAGATTGGCCTAAAATAAGTAATTATTAGGCAAATTAGCAATTGCAGAAAGATAGTAAATTCTTTACTTCCAAAACACCTATACTGTACACATTATAATTTCACATAATTTTTTATTAAAACTGAATATTTTAATAAAAATAAATGTCCATTTATTATAAAATAATGAACGCTCACCTTGTCTTCACATGCTTCATCAAGGATATCAAGAGCTTCAGAAGAAATCGTTTTGTTTTTATCATGTAGCTGGGTCACTAGTAATTCAATTCCCCAATTATTGAAGAATTCAACATTAGCTCTCAATAATACTCTTAAATGTTTTGTTGCATACAGCCTGCAGGCCTATCAAGATAAATGAAAACATTAAGAAACAACAACAACAGCACCAACTTCACCACGGAGAGAGCCTGTTTGACTTTGTTTTGGGACAGTTCTACTACTTGAAAAAGGCAGAAAATTGGAATTGCCGGTCTAGTCCTTGATAATATTACTTTAGTGCTAGTAAAATAAAATACTTCTATTTCTAACTAGATGCTCCTTCCCCTTTATATAAAAATATGGGTACTGTATGGAATTCTTTGGAGAAACTAAAATTTTTAAGTAAACTCAAATTCCATCTCATATTCTTACAATTTATAATTAATTTTACTTGGCTAAAACTTACAAAATGTTGAATTAACTGGTTATAAAAAAAGAGTTTATTACTTATGTTATACTCACATCAGTGGCTGCAGTTAGGATTTTGGAAAGGATGACTCTAGCCAATCCATCTCTGCTATAGTCCAAGCTAGAAACGGTCAGTTTTAGCAAGTGATCTTGGTTTTTCAAGGAGCAAAGGTTAAGGAGACTAAAAAAAAAAAAAAGCAAAAGATGAAAATAACGAAGATTGCTAGAAATTGTGTGTTGATTCGTTAATGCAACAAATATTTAAAAATTCCTAATACAAACAGACATTTCTAAAAGAAAGAGTTTAATGACAAATAGAAATAGAATCCAGGTATGCTCACCACTGAAATACACTGCATTTTTCCAGCATTTTGACTCCATGAGGGTGGCAAGAAAGTGTTCCAATAAATAAAAAGTAGTGTTGACTAAGGGTACTCAGTAAACCATTATTCTGAAGACTTCTTTCAGGTTTCATTCCAGATGAGGCATTGAGCCACTGAACAATATCCTTTACTAGGTCTTCTAAGTATCCTTGCCCATCCTAAACGCAAATACATTGTGATATTGTTGGAAAAGAACTTAGTGTCTATAATTAGAAAAGTCAGCTTTAATCAAGTCCAAAAAATTCAACGATAATGATGAAGTTACTAATAACAGATATTCACTCACTGAGTTACTATTGTTTTTAATCCCATTCCACACAATGCTGCATGGAGATGGTATTCTTTTCCATTTTATAAGGAGAAAACTAGGTCTTCTAGAAATCAAATTACTTGCCCAAAGTCACAAAACTAGCTAGTGACTAAGTCAGGATCCAAATCTAGGTCTGGGCTCATTCCCTCATTTATAAATATAGTTTTTGCATGTTCAGAAATAAAAAGGAGGGAGCAAATACAATGAAAAACATTTGATCTAGAAAATATTCAAAGTGTTTATTACCTCTTCAGACTCAAGGAGAAATTCTGTAAATTGACAACCCACAACTGTGAGCTGCTTAGACTTCGAAAAATCCAGCTCCAGGTTGGCATATAATTTACTGCTGGGCTTGTAAAAATAAAGTAGTCTTCGTACAAACCTAAGATCAAAACAAAATTAGCAGCAAAGTAAGAAACCAGACAATTATTTTAGAATCTTAACCATAGCATATAATATAATAAGGTTTGAATGTTTTGGGTCTTAACCATTGAGGTAAATGGCAAGAAATTTAATAAACACATCTAGAACATCTTTCTCTCTCCTTCTCTCTCTCTCTCTCTCTCCCCCCCCACACACACCACCCAAATAAACAAATAAACAAAACAAAAATCCAACCAAAACAACCCCTTCATTGTAGAATACATTTGTAGAATAAAAATTTTATGGTGAGACGCCTGAAAAAATGTGAAGAAATATGCTAGTAGGAAAAATGCAGATATAACATAGCTAGAAGGATGGATAAATACGAGAAAGCCACCTGAACATAAATTTTCTTCTACTATATTTTATGAAGAACATTGTCCCTTGGCTGTATAAAATAATCTTACACTAAGTAATTGTAAGCATGTGACCAACTTATGATTTTGTCAATTTTTCACTATTAGCAAAAAGCCAAGTATAAAAGCTGCCGGTAAAATTTAGGCAACTGAATTTATGAAGCAATGGACATTAATTTATGATATTTGAATGTTATCGTTTTCATCATGTTCTAAGCTTTCATTTAATTTAGTTCAACTTAATGTCATTCACTACAATCCAATCCAATAAATGTGCCAGGTCCAGGAGTTGAAGAAACAAAGATGAATGAGACACGATCTGTGTTCTCAAGCTGTATGAAAAGTTAGTGCTATGCTTCTTTATTCCAATGTAATTTATATGTTCTACATATTTCTCAAAATTTAATATGGATATTCGGTTAAATATCATGAGTAGACAAATACAATCAAACAATAATGTTAATGACATGAACTTCTCAAAAGCACGAAGTCAAGGCCCGCTCATCCATCCACTGAGATCAGTACTGGTGGTGGGTTGGCCTCAACTCGGAAGCAGTGAAAATATTAGAGAAAAGCATAGTAGCTAGAAGTGCTGTATTTGCTATGAACAACATTATGGTTTGTGGAAGGTGTGTAGAGCCACTAACTAGGTTAAGAGGGAGTATGACGAGAAGGAAGAATGGCTAACCCTCCTAGGTCAGATGCAAATGGAAATAGAAGTAGCATATTAACAATGGCCACCATTTTGGGGGAAAAGCACTATGTCCTTATCATGTCATCCTCATACATTAGGGCTAAGATTACTAGATGGTTGATATTACCCATTTGAGAAACTTTTACCTCAAGTACTTTATTTGTTCCAAAACTAAAACCAGCATGCAAATAACTAGAAAAAGAATTAAGTGATGCTTTCGGTTATAAAATAAGACTACATATAAAAATGTATATACATTTACTGACTTAACAATTTTTCAACTTTATGATGGTGCAAACAAGATACATATTCAATAGAAACTGTACTTAAAATTTTGAATTTTGAACTTTCCCCAGGCTGGCGATATGCAGTATGATACTCTTTCGTGATGCTGGGCATTGGCCATGAGCTGCAGCTCCCAGTCAGGTACACAATCACAATGGTAAACAACGAAAACTCTACAGGGTGCTGTATTGCCAGCACTTTTTTTTTTTTTTTTTTTTGATATTGTGTTCTGAGCATGTTTATGATAAGCTGAGCTATGATGTTCAGTAGGTTAAGTGTCTTAAATGCATTTTCAACTTTTCAACTTAATGATGGGGTTACAGAGATGTAACACCATCATAAGTTGAGAAGCATCTATGTACGTACCAAATACCAACCGTTAAAATGTATGTATGTATCTTTAAAGCAACTATTGTTAATTTTAGCAGGTATTAGGCATAATCAAATCTAAGTTCTTTACATTTAAACGTAAAACAGTTCTTACATACCTGTGCAACTGTTCATCTTTATAGTTTCTTAGATTTACATTTGGCCACTAGAAAAACATAATATGTTATATTATAAATGTATCTATTAATTACCAATGAATAATAAAATAAAGATAATCAAGCCATCACCAAGAAGTATGCTGTCATACCTTAAGAATGGTACCTATAAGATTCCAATTCCATTCAAGATTCTCTTTATGCTGAAGAACTTGGCTATCTCTAAGGTTCATTAAAAGAGCTTCCTCTGTATCCTAAAATCATCAGAAATAAGGAAAATTAAGGCAAACTGTCTCACATTAGAAAACTATGTTTAAATTTTAAAAACAAAAGGAAAGATTTTTCATTTAAGGATGGATCATCAGTTTTTTAACTTTAAAAGTTATAAAACAGCGTAGTCACTGTAAAATTTGGAAGCCATCTGAAAATACATATGCATGAATAAAACTGCAAATCCAAGCAAGTCTATGCATATTTGGGAAATTAAGTTAAAAATCCTGATTTCATGTCAGTACCTTCAGAACAAATATATCTTTCTGAACTCGGAGATACTGATCCCGTTTCTGGTGTGTTGCAATTGCTTTCTGAATAATGTGATCTAAATGAAGGCTGTAAGGCTTAGGTCCTCGTTTCTTCATTTCATGGAAGCGTTTTAAACAGTTCAAGGCTGCACTGGCTCGCCTAACAGAAAAAATTCAATTAATACTGTAGCAAGGCTAGTAGTATAATTTTAAAGAAATCATTTTGGTAAATTACTCTTTTAAAACTTACATAAATTCAAGGCTAGAGATTATTACTAAAAAATAAATTATTTAATCAAATTTGGAATCACAAATTTTAAAAAATCTGTAATACTGCTGATGTATGTGAAGCAACATTGATTATGCAGATTCAACTAAACATATACTTACTCTTTTCTTCTATGGCAGTGGGCACTTCTTGAATACTGGTTTTAAGAACTCGTTCCACAAGGTCAGAAACCTACTTTTCTATATTTTCTTGTAAGAGTTTTAAAACCTTGCTTTCACATTTAAGTCCTTAATCCATCTGAAACTGATTATTATTTATGACATGGGGTTGGAATACAATTTCACTTCCCCCCCTCCACCCACAGATAACCAATGATTCTGGTATCAACTGAACAGTCTCTATATTCGCCACTGATCTGCAACTGTAAATGGTATCCTTTTAATAATTATTTTAAAATTCTTATTTGTGGTGCATAAAAGCACACCTTTCAAGAATTTGGTAGCAATCAACTTCAGAACTTCTGGTAAACAGAAATCAAATTTAAAATTTTAAAACCTTGAGATAGTATTTATTTTATCAGAAAAGAGCTTATTGGGCTAAAAAAAAACACACAACAAAAACAGAAACAAAACAAAAAATATTCTAAGAAGACTATTATTACTGGAAGTTTGAAGGTAAATTTGCATTCTTCATTGACCCTGAAATTCATGGCCATAATTGGACTCAGAGAGTTTAGTTCTACCAGGCTTTAGGAAAGACATGTTTTCATCATGAAACTAAAATTAAAACTGAAAGCTACCATTACTAACGTAAGTCTAGAGACAGAACTGAGATAGTCCCTAATGCCCTCAGTTTATAAAATAACTTCATTCAGTTTGTTAAATAACAGTATTTTCATTGACAATTAAAATTAATAGAATATTATTTATCTACAGTGAGGCCCACGTGTACTCCTGAATTAATAAAGCTAACTAAACTTTTGAGAAATGTATTATAACTAACAAAAATCCATTAGTTCTGAAGAGCTAATGAAGAACAATTTCACTGACATTACAAAAAAATAACAAGCTCCAAATATATAGATTTTTTTCTGATCATAATTAAAAAAGAAAAAGACACCCCTGGCCTAGACATAATCTTTACCAAATGAAAACAAAACAGATACCTACACTAGCACTTCCCAATCAAGCTCCTCCATCTTTACCTTTGAAATTATATTTTATTATTAGCACTAGAATTCCAGCAGAGCTATAGCTATATTGCCACACTTGGGTTATAAATTCTATGTTTGCTATGTCTCCTCTAGTATTACGAGTTTAGCTCTCTTCAATGTCTATAGTATGGGTTACTAAATTCCAACATTAATTTTAACCACACATATACAAGAATACATTGTTAGTTTTTGTGCCTTATTAATTTTAAATACTTCAGACATTTAAAAAGAGTCTGAATTGCTACTCAAAACATAAAATAGTTAAAAAAAAACTCTCAACCAACATTTTAAGTAATCTGGTAGAAAGTCTATGTCCTTGTCCAGAAACATGTTATAAAAAGTTCATTTTACTAAGCAATAACACTTTGTAGCCTAAAATACAAATTATTAAATAAAGCTATTAATTTTCCTCTTATCTTTAAGGCTTTCCTAAAAGAATTTCCAAGTATAACTTATCCATACTACTTTCTAAAAAACAGCGAAGGTTATCTAAGTGGGTATTAAAGAAACCAGGCACAATTTTTTTTTGCTGGAGCTCCGATACTTACAGTCTTTTTTCCTTAGGGATATCAAAGGATGCGGCCATATTCATTAGGGTTGGCAGGCAGTGCAAATGATGGCTATGTGAATGAGGAAGAATTGTGTTTGCCTACAATGAAACATAACATTTTGTAAGAGGTGAGAAATATAAATATTTCATGTTCTTGACTATCCACAGAGATAATACTAAGAACTCAGGTTTTACTCATGAAATTAATGATTTACTTCCCAATACACACTTACTTATAATTTTTCTCATCTACTTTCAACAAGGATAAGATAGAACAAATATAAAGATGTAGACTCACATCATATTAATACAACCATACACTTAATAGGTCTTTTATTATAACATTAAATTATAAATTTTTAAGTGGTACCCAATTAAACTCAATTCTTAATTGGTACCAAAAATAGATTAGGAGCTACCATGTTACATTAAAAATAACATTTAAAAAGCTAGAATCAGTATTATAACTTATGAGTTGACTTCTAAGGTTTTAAAAATCACGTTCTCAAAACAGGTTTGTCTCATATTCCAACAATATTTAAAATAAGAAACTTATTAACTCCTGCTTTCCAAACAAAATTTCACCACAAAATCTGCTTTCTACCAATGAAGATAATTAATTAAATGTGGAAGTCAGAAGACACAGCTGGGCTGTGTGAGTGAGATAAAGAGAATTAAACAGAGTTTAATGACAACTGTTTTGTTTATTAATGAATTATTTAGCCACTTGCTCTGTTCTCCTTCGGAAAGAATTAAGTAATATCTCAGGTTCTCAGGTTTATTTTTAATTCTTAAGATATCATTGCCTGTAAGCATGTCACTATCCTGAATTATTTGCATTTATATGAAGGAATTTCTTTTATAAATTTCATCTATTCCCTTCCTCTATATACCAGAATTCTATGACTCTTGAAATATAAAAACTGGTCATTTTGAGTAGTATATTGGTGTTAGCTCATTGCTTATTATTCTTAAGTCTTCTGACTTCCACATTTAATTAATTTAATTATCTTCATTGGTAGAAAGCAGATTTTGTGGTGGAATTTTGTTTGGAAAGCAGGAAAAAAAAATACAACAACTGGGGGTGGTGATGGCGAGCGCTGAAACAACTAAAACAAAAAATACTCTGCCAATAATAGCAAGCTATAACATAATTTTAAAAGATTTGACGTTGTTACTTCTTCCTGAATGAGTTTAAAGTGGTTTTTTCTTCAGATTTTTTTTTAGCGCTTTATTAACTATGATGTGACCTACAAATATGAGTTTCTATCTCATAAACAGAGTTCCCTCATTGCTTGATTTGCTGGGAGTAAAGAACTATCAGATCACTTTCCTAGCTCCTTTATTCCAGAAGTTACTAATGTCATAAAATCATGGCAAAAAAAAAAAAAAAGGGATTCTTATCCTCTAAATCACAATTTACTGAGAAGATTGTCTTCAAACAGGCAGTTATATTTATTAGGTTAGTGAAAAAGTAACTGCAGTTTTTGAAATTGTTTTTAACCTTTTAAACTGCAATTACTTTTGCACCAACCTCATAGAACTTTTGCACAAAGTTTTCTAAAATTCAGGCACTGACTGTCATATATCAATTTCAATCCTCGCTGATTGAAGTAATCTATAGTTTTATAATTCCTTGCTTTGTAAGTAAAAAGTTTTTCTGAGATTAAGATTTATAGGATTCAAATTGCCAACATCGAAAGCATAAAAATCAATACTCGGCACTTTGTATTTTTTATATTTGTTCCATTTATAAAACCAGCATACATACTAGGGGTGCCAAAAAAAATGTATACGAGTGGACACTGGTCAATCAACGTTGCTCAAGCAGTAGTAGTTCGCCGTAATCAGAAGTGTCTGGATGCTGATGGTAACCACTTTGAGCATTTCTTGTAATTGCAGAAGTCAAACGTGACTTGTGTTCATATTTTGTTATTGGTATATATTGAGTATTACAATTTTAATAGTTTTTTCCTTTCTTAAAATGTGTACAATTTTTGGCACCTTCTGTGTATGTACATATATATTCAAGATACAAGGCATCAAGGGCTCTTTGTAATGCCAAGATAAACATACAAAAGACATGTAGGGTTGTTGTTTTTTTGAGATAATACAGAGAAACATTATTAAAATAACCTGTTTTATAAATTAAAACATTAATGGTATGACACATGATGAGAGGCTGGTAAACTTACCATATGTAAAAGCTCTCCTAAAAGGATGGTAGCTCTAACTGAGATATGGTCATCACTGTTTGTTATCACTTCAACCAAACCCTTTGAAAATAAAAAGAAAATATCATAGTGGCAAAATATACACGAATATATTTATGCATCTTATATGTTGGTTGCTCTGAAAGAATTTTGTGAGAGAAAATAAAATAGAATAAAATAGGGTTTATGAACCTTACCTCTAAAAGTCCATTACGAATAAATGCGGAGAGTATCAGTGCCAAATAATTATCCATGAGGTCTGGCCTGGAATAAACACAGCACAGAAAGTTTACATAACGTTCCATATATTGCGTATTAACAATTTAACATGAAAACAATAGTTGTAATAAATTTGAACCTTTTCTATATCTACCTGGATCTGGCACGATGAGGAAGAATAGTTTTTGCCTCAGCTGCTACAAAGCCATCTGACAGCCTCCAACTGTCTTGGAATCTACCTGGATCTAAAATAATTACAATTAGGTAGTTAGAAGAAAATTAGATATTAGTGAAACACTTCAGGTAAGTGTAAACCCAGCAACTAACCAGGCTATAAGTATTTTTTAAATGTTTTTTTAAAATTTTATTACATATATATGTGTATGTGTATATAATATATACATATATATATTTTTAAGGAAGGTGCAGCTCACAGCGGCCCATGTGGGGATCGAACCTGCAACCTTGGTGCTACCAGCACCACAGTCTAACCAACTGACCTATAACCGTCCACCCACTAATGGTGGTTTTAAAAAAATAGACTCAAAAAGCCATACAGAAAAAAATTATTTATGTAAGCATTCACAGACCTAACTTTCTTTATTTTGGGACATAGGGGTCATTTGGCTAAAATATAATAAGACAAGAATTAGATAATCTGAGAATTGCATAGGTTTCTTATTATCTTCTCTTCCTTTCTTGGTCCATCTTTCTATTAATTTCACTGCTCATTTGCAAGAGCAAGGGTGACAGAGAAGAAATTAAAAATTCCTTATTTTTAGAAATTTATCGGAGGTTTTATTTTTACATTAATTTCATGCCACGATGATGTAGTAAGAAAAGAAAATGACATTCAATGTTTAGAGCAGTATTTTTCCTTGGAGGGAATCTGGCTCCATTAGGTATACCATCTTAAAAATTACAATGTTTGAATAGATACAAATGCATTCAGTACTTACCTACACTAAGCAGTGCTTCTATGAACTCTTCAGTCACAACAGGTAGAGGAAGACGAAATATATCATAAAGCACTTCAAGCAGACCTCGCTGCAAGTGTAAATAAATACAGTTCATTTACTTTTATGGAAACATCTTTCGTTAAATGAAAAATGTTTTAAATGTTCTAGTCACACATAAGAAAACTGGTAAAAACAGAACTGCTGTACTTTAGAAAACTACCATTATCAGGCCTGTATTAGATAAAGGATAACTACTGAATGCTTACTACATACACGATTTGATCTTTTCAATAAATCTTTTATTAATCCCATTGTACACATGAAGAAATAGATTTAAAGGTCATGGAACTACAAGTAATAAAACCAGAAATCAAACCTTGGTCAGTCAGACTCCAAAGGCCATGTTTTTTTCACCATCTGCTAAGAGTCAACTGAATTGCCCCAACTGCTAGTTGCCTGCTTATAGATCTTTCCATCTATAATCACTTCCTTCCATTTCCATGGTCTAAATGCTTTTGAGTTCACATTTTAAGCAAGGAACCCCTGGCTAATATTCCAGGTTTGGTTCATATACACAAGTAACAAGAAAGGAGCACATTGTTTCTTTGAACAAAATTAAAACAGAAACATTTAAGGCAGAAAAGAGGAATTAGTTTAAGAGTTAATTTTTTCTCCCTTCAATTTCAATTTGCTTAGCTGTATAATATTAACACAAATTCCTATGCAATAATTTAGGAATATATCCAATAAATAAGCAAACAAATATTAATAACCCAATACAAATATTAACCCAATTTTAATCAAAACCACTCATATTATAAAACCATAAGTTAGAAGGAATAAGATACATAATTACCAGTTACTTTTTCCTAAATGTATTTCTGTATTGCTTGAACCTTTACAATGAGAGTGCCCTTCTGCACTATTAGCATATTTTAATGAATAAGGCATGATTAATTTCATATTTTTAATTTAATTTTAACACAGCCATAATTCCTAACAACAGCAGCATTTCTAATGATTCATATTATCCTTAGGATTCAACTAAGTAGTAAATATTTACTGATGCATTTTTAAATGTTCTATGATACAGGTTAATAAGTCATGAGGAAAAAGCATCAACTGAAATAACTTATTAATAATTACTTTCCTCCATTAAAAGTCTAGGAATGAAACAATCAGAATAACTTTTACCTACCCTTATTTCCATATTTGGTATGCAAAGTACTCCAATTAGAGATTGGATCCCAGAGTTTCCAGGTTTACATAAATTAATAATACCTAAGGAGGATAAAAAGCAAAAAAATCACTGACTTGAATTTCAGAAAAATTTCTTAGCAATGTATCCATAATATAAAAATCTGTGATCTTTTTCCAGGCTAAACTATACTATTATTTGGTTATCATAAGTGACAGCATATTTCAAACATTCTCTGAATTTCCCCACTGATTAGAGATTATAAACAATTTTATCCTTTAATTTCCTTTTTCTATTTGTTTCATACCCAAAAAAGTTCATGATCTGACTGCCTGTTACTTCCATTTACTGATGAGTAATCTCAGGGAATAAGAATATTTGAGAGAATAAGACCATGGTCTGCTTCCTTTATTTAATGCTACCTTAATATGAAGTGAAAAACTTTGCATGGCATTTGTCTTTTCAAAGTTTAATTCTAAAATTTAACTTTTAGCACAAAAGAGTATAAGTGATAGACTTCAGATAAATTATATGGATCAAAATTTTAAGTGAGAGAATTGAGTTAAACTATTTAAAACATATTACCCTGTAACAAAAGAAGATATTTGAATAGCCAATATACACAGACCAATATCATTGGTCATCAGGGAAATGCAAATTCAATCCATAATATCATACCACTACTCACTCACCAGAATGGCTAAAATTAATTGACAATACCAAATACTGGCAAGGATGCAGCAACTGGAACTCACATACCCTGATGATGGGAGTATGAAACTGTGTGAGAAAAAGTCTGACAGTTTCTTATAAAACTAAACATATATGCACCTCGTGACCCAGCAACTCCATTTGGGCATTTATGCAAGAGAAATGAAAGCTCGTGTCCGCAAAAAGACTTGCATAAGACTGCTCATAGTAGCTTTATCTGTAATAGTCTAAACTTAACAGGTCAGGTGTTCACTAACAGGAGGAGGGCTAAAAACACTGGCATATTCACCCAATGGAATATTACTCAGTAATAAAAAGGAACACATTACTGATATATACAACAACATGAATGAATCTCACTCAAAATCATTATATTGAGTGAAAAAGCCTTACACAAAGTATACATATACTATGATTTCACTTATATGAAATTTTAGAACGGGCAAAACTGATCCATGATGAAAATAAACAGAAGAATGGTTGCTTCTTAGAGGAGGAGGATCAGGGATGAACTAGGAAGGGCAAGAGAGAACTTTGTGGGGTGATGGTCATGTCCTGTATCCTATAAAGGGCTTAGGTCCACATGTGTGTTTGTCAAAACTCATCAAATGGTAGATTCAAGATTTGTGCATTTCATGGTAAGTGGTAAATTTTACCTAAAAACAAACACAAAAAGAAACAAACAAAAATAACCAAGTCAGGGCCATTAACAAATATTGAGCGCTAGGTAATAATGGCCATGCTGAAGTGTAGGAGTTAAGAGTACTGAATTCTACAACTTCTTTTGAAATGCATTAGAAAAACCTAAGAGGGCTGATGAATTCACAGAGGGATGGGCAGATGAACAGATACGTAATAAAGCAAATAGAGCAAAATCTAGGTGGTGGAAGTATACTGGTATTCACTGTATACTTTTCTATCCATTTGAAACTTTTGGTAATAGAATGTTGGGGAAAACGTTTTTTTAAAGTCATACAGGTCTCCTGTTACTTCTAGCTAAGCACATATATTTATAATCTATATTTTCTCTTCGAATTTGGGTTCAAAATTCAAATTAAAATATAATAGGTAGAGTTATTTGCTTAAGTCATCAAAATTGTATTTCTCAAACTTCAGGGTTTGATAGCAATTTGAGAGATTATAGATTAAGATACAGGTCATACTCTGCGCTAACAGGAAAAACAGGCTGCTGCAACTCATGAAGAAACTGTGTTTTAAGATTCATTTGTATAGAAATCAGTTATTTGGAGTTTGAAAAATATATCATAGAAATAATGTTACAAATAACAAAAGCTTAATAAATAGTACCAGAGAATCTAAATACTATTTAGGAAATTATTTCTGTGAGAAAAATGTTTTCAGAGTTCTAATTTGTAGTTGGTATTTCTCTTCTTACTTCAATAGGAGGGTGGAAGATTCCCAACCTTCTAAGTTTCTAATGATGGATCAGTGTATCAGGGCTATAGGACAAATGGAAGCACAGTAAAAAACATGTTTAAGAGAAGCAAGGGAAGAGACTGGCAGAGATCAGAGACATGGTGACAGTGGAAGCTGAATATGGAAGTAAGGAGAATGAGAAGATAGTAGTTAGGCTGTACTGGTGGTTAGAGGAGGACAGAATTCATGTTTGTTTTTTGATAGGATCGAAAGAGGTCTAATGGCGAGGAAGCTGAAGGATGGTAAAGGATGATAGTTGTAGCTACAAAAAAGTTATATGTTGAGTTATATAGTGACTTCTGAGGTAAGGGCAGTGATAGTTAAACTTGACAGGAGGATTGTGTTGGTTTCCATGTTGAAATAACGTGTGGAGATTGGTTAAATATAAAAAAGGATGTGTGACAGCTGGGCCCTCATAAATACCTAGTTTGTCCATGAGGGTAAAAGGAAATAGGCAGTCATGAGGTACATACAGCACAGCTGGGGTTTTTATCAAAGAATTAAGAGGCCAGAAGAAGTCACTGAAAATATATTGGCTAGAAGCCAATGGCGGGGTTAGTAATTTCTAAGAAAAAGATATCTGTTAGTTAGGCTCCTTAAGTACGCAGACGTGGTTAGGTAAATTTTCGTTTTCTGTTTACTGATACACTACTTTGTATGCTAGTCCTTAAATCAGTCTACAAAGTCAAAAATGAAATTATTAATATAAAATAATACATTCAGTGGTATTATTTTAAGAAAAATGTTTGTTTTAATTCCACAGAGAGATAAAACATGCATAATTCCTCTTCTCAGGAAATTTAAGACTACTAATGGCCTATCTTATTTGGTAGTTATGACATTCTACCTTGTACTTTTAAATAACAAACTTTATTTACATATATAGCTAACACCGTTAAAAACATTTTGGTATAGATTATGTTTAATTTTTTTAAACTGTCCAGGTAACCATGAGTATACTGACTTAAAAATAGTTAATTTTAATAATTTTGTACAAATCCCTGTGGCTTTTATAATAACATATAAAATAAAACTAGGTTAACATCTAAATTAGATGCTGTAGTAATAATTTAACATTTGAAAAAATAGTCAGGTTTTTCTTATTGGATATTATAAAACAGTACAGAATAACTTACCTGCCCATGACCGGAATGTGGCTATAATTCCCATCTTACTGGCTAGAAACCTCGCTTCTCTATCTTCTCTGTGTGTGGTGGGTGGGTGGGTGGGTGGGTTGGGGTGGTGGTGGTGGTGGAGGGGTAGTGAAACAAAGAAATAAAATATTAAAATAAAAAGTGAGTTTTTCCTGCTACTGTATCAGAATAAGTGCTACCATTAGTTAATGTATTTACAAGTATTCCAAGTATTTACACAGGAAATCAAACATGTTAAAAAAAAAAAGATTAGACATACCTCAAAGCAAATTACCCTACATACTGACTGTTAGGTCTCTGAATGTTAGAGACCTTGACTTAATGTCAGGTCTCTGAATGTTACGTCTCAGAGACCTTGATTTACAGACAGAGTCATGTCTGCAAGAAAACAACAAAATGTCTGTTGGCCTGCACCTGCAGACAGAGCCAAATTTGCGATTACAGAAAACACCACAAAACAGCTACTGGCTTGCAGGCAGAAAACATTTTCTGTTCAAACAATGCTACCTGTCAGCACAGCCCCTATAAAACCCTCCTCACCCCCTCCTTCAGGGCCGCAAGTCTTCTTTAGACATGCAGCCTGGGCTGTGGCCATCTTTTGCTCAGCCTGATAAACTCTTGCTCTCAAACTCTTGCTCTCTTGCCTGACCATGTGAGTTCCTTTACCGGCCGACCTATCACTGACCTCCCTCCAATTTAAGATTCACAACATTGTTTAAAATAAGTTATAAATTCTACTTTTCTATTTAGTTCTACATTTCTTGCTCTTTTGGAAAACTATTCTTACATAGCTCATTAACACCTTTAATTGAGCATTAGAGACAACAAACACCACACTGCTTAAAAAGCATCTATCAGGAGGCTGCCCCTTAGCAAAGAAAATTACCACATAAAACTCTTACAATTACCACATATATTCTAGTTACTTCAAATTCTTGCCGCAAACTTATCTGAGCATTTCTAACAAGCAAGTTCAACAACCCATATACTCACTGAAATTTTACCAAATAACTGGACATTATTAATATCAACAGCTTCTTTTGTCTCTTGTAAATGTGTATCCAATCATCTCACTTGTTTCTTGCTACGTAAGAGTTTGACAGTTAATTAAGCAATAGAACTACAGGTTGACCCTTGAACAACACGGGTTTAAACTACATGGGTTGATTTATATACAATTTTTTTCAATAAAAATATCTGGTACTGTAAATATATTTTCTCTTCCTTAAGACTTTCTTAATACTTTCTTTTCTAGCTTACTTTATTGTAAGAATGAGGTATATAATACATATACAAAATATGTCTTTGTCAGCTTTGGGTTAATAGTACACAATTAGTAGCTAAGTTTTGGGGGACTCCAAAATTATATTGGAGTCTTGACTGTGCAGGTTAGCACCCCGAATCCCCGGGTTATTTATGGGTCTATTGTATATATATATATTCGTTAAACATTTTCCACGTATGGCTTATGGCCAGTTTCAACACTTAATAGCAGTCTTGTACTCTTTATGCCACCTCAACCATCTCTATCCTGTCATTTGTCCACTTTTTTCTGTGCCACCTTTTCGACTTCCCTAACGAAGTTCTTAACAGTTGTGAGGCTACAGAAATCAAGAGCACTGGGAAAGAAAAAACAGATGGGATAAAAAATAATGACAGAAAATCAAATTAAAGAGTAGTGAGCAATCATAGTCTACAAAAAGCGAAATGAAACACTTAAAAATATACAAACACAAACCACACTAAGCTCTGTAGCACCAATCAAAATAAGAATATAACAGAAACTAAAATGGAGAGGTGAAGTGGTGGAAGAAATGAGACGCAGACAATTGTGTGATTAAGCTTTTGATGCTCCTTGTCTTAAAAATGTTAGTGATATACTTATATTGATTGACTGGTAACCTATTCTCTAACCTATTCAATAAATTTACAGTATTTAAAATAATCATTTATCTCCTATTCTCTGGCTACAATGTACTCACTCCCGTAATTGTCCATACTCCAGAAACAAAGAAAGTAAAGTACAGAACCAAATAGGAAAGGAAGAACTCTGGTGAATGCACTTTCCCCCTTCTAACTTAAAAAAACAAAACAAAATCCAGGTTCATCTCTTGCTCATCCTAGTAGGCAGAACTCTAAACATGTCCCTCATCCCCTCAAGAGTCCGTGCTGTGATCACTGGATTCTACGACTATCATTATCACTGCCCATGATAGTAATTATGTTTATGTTCTATAGTCCAGCAGACCTTAAGATCGCGGGATCATTGGTAGGCCTGATCTAACTGAAGAGCTGTTAGCAAACAAGGAAGTCTGAGAGAGATTCAAAGCACAAAGATTCGAGGAATTCTTGCTGTGATTGAGGATGAAGGGAATCATGTAGCAAGGAAAGAGGGTGGCCTCCAGAAGCTGACAGTAGGCCCCTGCTGACCATCAGCAAGGGAACAGGAACCTCAGTTGTACAACAGCAAGGAAGTGATTTCTGCCAACAACCTGAACGAGCTTGAAAATGGATTTTAGACCAAAACCTCCAGATAAGAGCCAAGCCAGTTTTCTAACCTACTGAACTGTGAGCTAATCAAATGATGTTATTTTTACCCGCTACATTTGTAGTAATTTGTCATGCAGCAATAGAAAATGCATACGGTCTCTGATAATAAAGAGAATGTCCAAGTGTCATAAGGAAAATCCAAGAAAGGGACTTAAGAATGCCAATTCATAACTTAGCAGGAATAAGTTCTGAGAAGTCTTAAACAGAGGACATCTATTTTGGTTTCTTAGCTCAGGTCATGATATTTAAGTTAAGGGTGTGACAAGTCCACAGCAAGGGACACAAAGACATAAAACCACTGTTTTTTAATTTAGGAGAAAAGTGAAAAACAACAAAAATATCCTCCCATTTCACAATGTTCCAAAACTTAGGGAGGAATTTTAATATATACTATCTATCAAAATAAGTATGTTTGCAATCCAACAATCCTACTAGAAAAACACCTCAAAGCATATTGGAACTGTGTTATTTGCAAAATCTTTATAGATAGTACATTTGATACCTGAATCAACTTAATTATAAAAGTTATCCCAGAATACCCAGTGAACTATGTGCTTTTCTCTCCAAAAAGACTAGAAATTATCCTGCCTCATTTCTAGAAAATAATCTTGATTTTTTATTTCCCTCTTAACCTTACTCTCAAAATTCTACCTAGGTTATCTTTCTGCTTACTCAATTGTTAAGGCAGCTTTTCATTCTATTCCCCATTATTTCATTCTTTTAGTCTCTCAACATAATTATGCTAAAAATACAACAAAAGAATTAAAGATCTAGGTTTCTACTGCAGCCTAGCTTACATTTTTATAAATGAGAAATTAACTCCAAGTCTTTATATTTCCCAAAGCTTAGTTGTAATTTTTTAAACCAGTTTATTATGAGAGAACTGCAATCTAACTCCATGAAATAGGAAATTAACTCACATTGCTCTGGCTCTATATGCAATCAGGTAAATTTAAAAAGCTTTAATAGCAACACACACCACCTTATAAATTATTAGGAACAAATGATACTTACTTGAGCTGTCCTTCAGCTGTATCGGGACTATGTCTGTAGTGAAAATCAGTATAGGGTGCTAAAATTCGCTAATGAAAAAAAGGCAGAAAAAGAAGAAAAAGAGTCCTTATTGTAAAATGCATTCTTCCTGTAAAAAGCTAATTAATTCTATTTCTCTATATTTTTAATTGGGTATACTATTTGAGAGACTTATTTCTTCAAATTCATCAACAAGGAATATATTTGAGTGATTTTTTTAAACATACAAGTTGAATTTTTGAACTTTTAAATTGAGGTGTTAAATATATATAGAACAGTACACATATCATGAATGTACAGTTTGATGGATTTTTCTCAAATTAAGCACACTCCTGTAACTAGCACCTGATAAAGAACACATCTGCATCCTCAGAACCTCCTTATTCCCCCCCAACTTTGTACTCACAAGTCACTCTCAACCCCAGGATTACTAACCTGACCTCTAACACTATGACTTAATTTTGCCTATTTTTGAACATTATTTAAATGGTTTTATTTTATAAATTACACTCTCTTCTTGTTGCTAGTATAAAGAAATCCAAGCTATTTTTGTGTGAGTATTGTCCTTGTATTCAGCAACCTTGCTAAATCCATTCATTTTAGAACTACTGTCTCATTTTCTAATATCCCCTATTGTCTACTGCATTATTGTGTTCTGAATTTTAATTTTAAGTATAATTTAAAATACATAAGGCATCACTAATAGTGCTTTTGGCAATAGTATACTTTCATATTTAGCCTTGTATGTACCTTTTCTGGCAATGTTCATTCCTTCCTACATTTCTTTGTCTTAGATCATTTTTCTCTGACTGAGGACTCTCCCTTTAGCCTTTCTTGTCTGTCTCATTTTTTAAGTAACAATAAATATTTATTATCTCACATTGTTTCTGTGAGTCAGGAATCTAGGAGGGGCTTAGCTGTGCAGTTACAGCTCAGGGTCCCCCTTAAGTTTGCAGTCAAAATGCTGATCAGGCCTGCAGTCATGTGAAGGCTGGACAGGAGCTGGAGGCTCTGCTTCAGGATGGTCTACTCACAACGTGCTTGTTGGTAGCACGGCTCAGTTCCCCCCTACGTGTGCCTTACTCTGGGCTCCTTTAGTGTCTCTGTGATACATAGGCAGGCGAATGTTTCTTTAAATTCCCTTGGGTCTCTAGTCTGAAAAATCTTTATCTTTGGTTTTGAAACATATTTTCTCTGGGTTAGGTAGGTGTTATTTTCTTTCAGTAATCTAAAGATGCCATTTTACTATCTTCTGATTTCCATTATTTCTGTTGGGAAATCAGCTGTCAGACTTGCACCTTTGAAAGTAATGTCTTTTATTCTAAAGCTTCTCTTAAGATTTTTATTTGTCTTGGTTTTCAACAATCTTACCACAATGTGCCTACATGTTGTTTTGTTTGTATTATCTTATTTGGAGTTTTCTGAGCTTTGTGAACTGAAGTTTCATCAGTTTTAGAAACAACAGTTTTGGCCATCGTTTCTGGATATTTGCTTCTGTCCATTTTTGCTCTCTTCTCCAAAGACAACAATTATGTTTCATCCCTTCTGTTCCTTTCTTTTTCCCCCCTCTTTGTGATGTACCCTGGGTATTTTTTAACTGACTTTTCTTATAGCTTACTAATGGTATCTTCATGTCCAAAATGAATTTTTAATTTCACTGAGCTGAGAATTGCAGGGATCACATTTTTCAGTACTAGAATTTCCATTTGATTCATTTTATATATTACAATTATCTGGTGAAATTCTCCATTATTTCATTCATTTTCTTCCTCTTTTCCTCCATTTTCTTCAATAAATTAATCATGGTTGTTTTAAAGTCTTTTCCCTCTCACTGTAATATCTGGATCACTTTTAGGAGTATTTCTTTAGAATGTTTTTTGTCTTTTGGGTTTTCAGTCATATGGTCATGTCTTTTTGTATGACATTCAGTCAAATTCCTTATTGAATGTCAGACATTGCGAATTTTATAAAAGGTTCCAAGTGATGTTATCTCCATCAAATGGTTTACCCTGTCTTCTGTTAGGTAGACTAAGAGGCCAATCATCTTATCCTGATCACTGAGTTAAACTGAGACTACATTGCAATTTTGATAAGATAGAGGATAGCCTTTGGTTTTCCTATTCCTAAATTATGGCCCTGCAGTGATTAGCAAGTATTTTTCTGCTTACCAGTGACAGACTGGAATTTTTTCCTACGTATTTTATAAGTTTTGAACTTAGATCTTTAGATATCCATCCAGAATAGCTCCAAAATTTGGGAAATGTCAAGAAAAGGAAATCAGCTATGAAATAATCAGTTTTGTCAGTTTAGTATAAATACACAATTGCCAAATGCTCTTCTGGTTTTTCTCATTTCAGCAAAAGCCTACCTGGATTTTTCAGTCTCTAATTACATACTGATCAGTAAGTGGATCCAGGAGAAAAAGCAATTGCATATAATCAGTGTAAATTCACTACTTCTAAGGCTTTTCAACTTCTGCCCATGGCGCATCCTCTTGGGAGGACTTTGTGTCCTGTAAGCTAGAGACTACAGAATATTTCACTGTACTTTCCTCAGCTTTTGACATTGTAGCTTCTACTCTGCATGGATTCTTATTTTAGCAAATGTCTGGAGCAGTAAATTAGACTTGGTCTAGTTTTCACATCTCTAGGCTTGTCATGCCATACCCTAGGACTGCCAAATACTCTCGTCTTCTACCTAGGCTTAGGGCATATTCTTAGCCTCTACCTAGCCTGTGCCCCAAATCTGCAAGTGCCCACAAAGGCATCTACAGATCTTCAGGGCAACTCTCAAAGTATCTGCCTTCCTTAAAATTTCACTCCCTCTGGTCCTTATTGCTTTCACAGTTCTATATTGCTTTAAATATATGATTGACATAATTATTCAGCTTTTCTAGTTTTCCATAGCAGATGCTATGAACTACCCTATCCTGCTCTGCAGTCTAAGTTTAATAAATGTTTTTTACTATAAAAATTACAATCCTTACAGACTGTTCTACTAATATTATTACATTAAATCCACTTTTTTTTTCTCTCTCTGTGGTCAAAACATATCACATATAATAGAAACAGAAGCCAGGGTAAATTTAAAAAGAGATTTTTAACAGGAGGAAGATTTGGACTTAACAATAGACAGCACTGAAAATAGTTACTTTGTAGAAAAGGGAACCAATTATTAATTTAGAATGAAAATTGATAAAAACATAATCAAAATGAGGACAATATTCTCATAATAGCAGCCTCTATAATGAAGATGATAAGTAACATTCAAGGCAACAGGTATTTGAGTATTTATGAGCTACGTACTAAATAAAACATCTTACGTAGATTAGAATTTATACATAAAGCACCTGGAAATAAGGCCTAACCCATTAGAAGCTTTACTTCAGTGTCAGTTGCTGCTATAACTACTACTACTACTGCTACCACTATATTATTATAGTATTTATTCTTCACAATAACTCTGTCAGGGAAAAACCATGTCTTTTATCTAGGAAAAAATGGGTCCAAGAGAGGCTAATTACTTGCCCAAAGTCATAAAGCTAGTAGGTCATAGAGTAAAAAATCAAAACCAGATCTGTACAGCCTAACATCTATGCTCTCAATCACTATGCCATTGGAATCTTGTTAAGGAAAAATAGAACTAACGTTTGTGGTTTCAAAGAAGATATAAGCAAAGATAGTAGCGTATTTAGTCTATCACATTCTTTGAAGTTTTTCACTTAAATAAAGGCTTTACTAATCTGCTGTACAACTATACAGGAATGAAAAACAGGCCTATACATATTATCTTCTGTCATTGTAATCATCTCTCCAATCTTAAAATTATAGTTTTTCTACTTGATATCAAAATTAAAGCTAAACGTACTGTAAGATATTAAAATGACAGTTTATTGTTATTGTACTACAATGAATAACGTATTTAAAAATCACACATTAAGGAGAATATTGTACTTAAATTTGTTAGTAATGATATAGGATAATATCACTTTTATAATCTCAAATATTTCTAAAAGCCCTAGTAAAACCAGAACTACAGCATTTAAGACACGTTTTATAAAATGATTCAGAAAAAATAAGGAATGATAAATCTTACACACCTTGTATAATTTCAACCCAAATACAAACAAATCCTGAGTTTAAACTTATTCTAAATTACATTTGTAACGAACAACTATGTAGTACATTGACACAAATAAACTGTAAGAATATAGCGTGTGATAATTCTGTTCCAACCTATACTACATATTTATTATAAAAGAATATATATATATATATATATATATATATATATATTAGCCTTACTGTTTTAGACGAACTGTAAGAAACACTGAATTAGTAAAAATTTAAATTATAGACTACTTTAAAAAGAAAGATATGTATCCTACTTCTTTCAAGTATATATAGCCATTCTGCTAACAAGTCCTTTCAAGTTCAGAGACTTTTAGAATGGTTTAATGAATAGTATATAATTAGCAGGAGCTAGTCACACACGACTAATGTACTAAAGTCCTTGAAAAAATCGTCTTAAATAAATAGGTAAAGGTCTATGTAATCTTACTCGTGCTTTTATTTTATTAGTAAAATTTTCATAGATTAAAAAAAACAAACTTCACTTTACACACTAATGAAATAGTTTGAGAATATTTTCAATTAATTCCAAACTGAATGAGCTATAAAATATGGCTGAGAATAAGCCAGCCTTAGTTAATTTAGATTTGATAATGCTGTGCTGCATCTATTAACTTTAAAATTTCAAATTAAGAGTTTGTTACTAAAGTCATATTTTAAAACTAGAAAAGAATATTAAAGTTCCTACCTCTAATTCTACATCAGCTCGCACATATTGTCGGGTCTTTGGATGATTAAGGAGGTGCAAAATTGTAGTAATGAGGGCCTCATTTATTCGACTTAACTGGCAATCGATCACATTTTTCAAAATGGTGTTTAGTCCACCTCGAAGGGCCACCACCTCTGGGTTCTGAAGTGCTAAAAGAAAAAAGAAAAACTTAATATATTATACAGGGGATAACTAATAAAAAGTAATCATAAATCTGGGATTTTATTTTAAAACTTAATTTCCTTTCTGACTTGCAAAACTTTCTAGTCAAAGACATTTAAAAGGGCATGTGGATAAAATGCATCTAATAAGAATCACTGAATATACTTCCCAAAATTCGAATTTTTTTTTATGTTTCTGAATTATTTTTTCATATCCTTTGCCCATATTTTACTGGAATGGTGCTTCTTTCCTCTCAACTGCATGGTTTTTTTAATATAGTGGGAATACTTACCTGTTTCAAATCTTTTGTCTGATTTGTAATCTAACTAGAGATTTTAAACTCAGATTTTACGCTCAGGAATTCCACCTTTACTTCAAAGATCAGGCATTTCTTTGAATACGTGTACACACCTGTGTGTCTTTTAAATGAGTTCATGATGAACATTTCAGATTTTAATATATCAATAAATTGAGTTTGGCTTATTATGATAAACTCAATTTTCTTTTCCCAAATGTTTAATCAGTTTTCACAGCATGCTTCCCAAACCTATTATTATACTTCCAATACACTAAAGTTTTACATCTGGGTCTGCCAAGTATTGATTCCTTTTCATTTCTCTCTTAATAACCTAGCTTAATTGTTTTTTGTTGTTTTTTTAAATATATTTGAAGAAAATATTTCCCTTCCTCCTCCATTTGTACTTTTTCAAAAATGTTTTCATGGTTGCATCTTTCCTGTTTATTCTAGCTGCATTATAAAATTAGACTTTGAATTTTTCCTGAAGTGAAGTATAACTAAATATAGTAAAATGCATAGATCTTCACAATGCAGTTCAATAAATTTTGAACAATGTAATCAATATGGCAATCAAGGTATAGAACTTTCATCATCCTAGAAAGTTCCCTCAGACCACTTTTCAATCAGTTCCCCTCCAAATGTTCTAATTTCTACCTGCTAGATTAGTTGTGCTTTCTTGAGAATCAATTGGACAAATTCAAAATACTCTCCAAACACACACACAAGTCATACACATTTCTTATTAAGTTTATTTGTTGTACAGTTTTATTTCCTATTTTGGAAAGATAACGTTTTCTATTATATTTACTGATAATTGCTGAAACACAAAATAAATCTATCAAATCTGTATTTTCACTGTACTGAATTACATCAGTTGTTTTTCAGTTGATTTCTGAATCAACTTTTCTAGAGATATCATCTACAAAGTAATAGTGTCTTCTTTCCAATATATAAACTTCATTTATTATCTTATCTTATTATCTTGCTACAAGTTTTTAAACAATGCTAATTAAGAATTAAAAGGATGTAATATTTGTAGAGATTCAAGAATAAAAATATTACAGAGCACTGATTTTAGATAAATATTCTAGAATGTTATCCAACTAGTCTTCTAATTATTTTATTCTATACCATATTTGTGTGTAGATATGTGTGTATATGTATATTTGGGGTATATGTATATACAATGCTAATTTCATTTAAAAAATTGTTAGGTTTCCATATTTTTAACACTGTCAATTAAATTATACTATATGAAAATTATCTGTCCCTTGAAACAAATTTTTTAAGACAAAACTATCTGGATGAGTCGTTTGGAGGCAATCATTTCATAAAGTACTTCAATGGTTTTTGACTATCATGTTTTCTATTTTTTGAGTCAACTGGAAATTAAAATTTTCTCTGAAAACCCATTAATTTCAATAAGATTTCCAATATATATAAAAACTATCCTATAATTTTAAAAACTCCTATTATCGTTTCTTCCTCATTTCTATATTAATCTTGTATTTCTCTGACCTTTGTGCTTTTCAAACATTGTGTATGTTTGCGTGTCTATATATATCATTTTTTTCTTCTTCCAATTAACACAGGTTAGATTAAATAATCTATCGTGCTCTTTAATTAAGACTCTTAATTTTATTGTTGCTTTCTTCCTGCTTACCTTTAACTGATATTTTTTTTCTTCTTCTATTTCTTGGGTTCACACACATATTTCCATTACTTTTTGCTTAATTATACAAGCATCTTATAAGTTAACTCTGAGTATAACTTTCCAGGCATCCCATACATTAACATGTAGTCAAAGTTTTATTTTCAAAATTTCCTTAATCATATTTGATTTTGTCTCTAAATCAACAGGTATTGTGGGCAGAAGTTTTAATTCCTGTTTCTTTAGTATAAAATTTTGTTAATGATTTATTTATTATATCAAGAATGAATGTAACCTACAACATTTCTACTTTTGGTGGGAAAAAAACACCTTATCATTCAAAATTATGTCTGTTTGGTTATCAGTGAGGTTGAACTTTTTAAATATGTTGATTGGCCATGTATTTCTTTGATATTTAGTTTTCCCATTGATCTGTATATAAATAAGTTATTTACCTATCACATTTGTTACACATATTTTTTTCTTCGTTCTGGCACTGCATATTTTCTTGCCTCCTTCTAATAAAATCTATAGCTGCTGAAATCTCTGGTTTCTTTTGATAATTCAAAATCTTCCTTACAATGATCGAATAAATATTCATCCATTTTCCCCCGTTTTTTCCCCCATTTAACTCTTTAATCCTTTTGCAGTTAGAATTCTGTTCTTTTTTTCTTTAATATATGATGCATCTAATCCACATCAACATACAGTGTGGTTAACTAGTATCTGAAAGCCAGACTTTAAGAAATTTTATTCTAATGACTAGAATTTGGACAACTCCTTTATATGAAATTTTATGAGCAAAACTTTAAAACTTTTGGAATTTTAATGTCATTTTGAAATCATTTGTTAAATAGTCTTCTACTTCCCCATCAGTAATGTTCTACTTTTTCATACCTTTGTATCAATAACTAAAGAACTCACGTATTAAAGTTATTAATAAATATTATACATTCCTTCTAAAATACATTTTTATTACTTGAAGAAAATTCTGACCTACCTAGTTCACAGATAATGGCAATGCATGCTCGGACCATTCTGTCTCTTTCTTGAAGTCCATCATTTCCAACTGCTATTAATGAGTTGGCCACAGAACTAGGAAATAAGGAAGCATTCACAGTAATCATCTGTAACAGGGAGAAATCAGAAAAAAAAGTTACTTCACAACATTTTTAAAACCTATTTTGTTTAGACTGAGGTGATCAAGACCATAGACTATTCATAAGATTCAGGTATCAATTTTAATTTTCTGCTTCATATGAACATTTCAAAGGATTGATACAACTAATAATTGACACAATAAACGTTAATATCGTTACTATGGAAAAATGTGTTGGCTTTTCTCTGAATAGTCCAAACTATAAATTCGTTGATCAATTAGATGTAATGCTTCTGAGATTCTAAGCTCCTCTAGAATAGGATTTATATCTTAAACAACTTTTCAGTACCTAGACAAAGTAAATCAGTGGTGACAACAGCTGTCCACAAATTACCGTACTATTTTATTCCTTCCCCATATACCCATTTACCTCATTATCCCTACTCTCGCCCCCATCAAACTCACTGATCAAACTCGCCCCTCATTCTTTCCCACTTTGCAATAGATGTCTAATAATTTCCCTATCTCTACCGATCACCTGTTGCTATACTGAAAGGCAAAGCTAACCCATAATGTATTTTTGATATTTCAAAACTAAGTAGAAATAGTATGTACATGGTGATAAAACTTCGGATGAATCTCACTTTAAATGAAAAGTTTAATTGGCAATAGCATACTTAGAAAACTAAACACAGAGGATCTGTCTTCAGTTTGGAAAATAGGAAGAAAACAAATTATGTCATTAATTACTGTTTAATAAATGAAGACTACTTGGTAGATGAAGTATTTAAAAATGACAGGTCCCTGGATTGGGAGTACAACAAAATGCTTTCTTCTGTTTGAGTGGTGATAAAATATTGGGGATAATGAATCTCTACTAAATGTTACTGAATTTATAATCCTGTTGAAAAATAAGACTTGTGCTATGAAACAATTAGAGGATGCAATATAACTAAATTAAAGATATCCATTTAAGTCCTATAGAGGTTCAAAGGAAAGATCTGTATTGGTTACAGTACTTGTAAATGGTTTATGTTGTTTAAGTAGCATTATGTGATATTACAGAATTCAACTGAAATGATAGACTACTGTTCCACAACCATGAAATAAAGAGATTTCCAATAACTACAGAATCTACAAAAGTTTTCACATTCACTTCTAAATCAATATTTTCCATTAATCAAAAATGTTGGAGGAGAAAGGAGGGAAGGAAAGGTAAAGTATTGAAAACATCTTCCAGGGTGACAAAATTTTAACTTATTATGCTATTAATTTGTATTTTAATACTTACTGATCTATTACTGTGCTTATAAGGACCTTGCAAGAAAAACTTCCAAAGCAATAAAATATATGGTATTTTGAAAAGAGCTGGCTAGGAAGCCAGGCCAATTGGCTTCCAGAACTAAATCTGCCATTAGAAAACGAATGTTACTTTGGCCAAATAAATCCCCTCTGTGCCTTAGTTTCCTCATTTGTAAAAGGAGGATGTGTATGACCAGAAGATTTTTAGAATTTCAAGAATAAAATTCTACTCTATAAATCTCAAGTGTAGTGCTATGGAAAGGATACCTGTAATTCAAATTTTTACAAATGAAATCTCTTATTTTCCAGTGAAATACATGCAAAGAAATTATTAAATTCTGTGTAAATCACCAAATAATTTTCTCATAAATCAATGAGTAAGGGAAAAGTCATGGAATTTATCTCTATTGACATAATAGTTTAATCATCTTTTTAGGCACGGAAGGACAGACATATATAAAACAAATTAAAGACAATGAGTAGATAATAAATTTGCAAACTGCTATAAAGGAATTAGAAAAACACTGATTTCTGTAAGGGGAATATCTGAAATTTGAGCTGAGACTGCAAGATGAATATAATGTAGAAAAGGGTGAAAATGAAATGAAAAGAGTAGGAAAGTAGTAATGATTATAGTAGTGGTGGAGGGCAGCTTGTCTGTACACATAATGGTATAATGAGCAGGTCATAATTGGTTGGACCAAAAATGGGTTCTGAGTGCCAAGGTAAGAAGATTGGGCTTAATACCAAAAGGACTTGAGGGCCAATACAGGTTTGGAAATTCAGAGAACTGGGTTCTTACTCTGGCTTTGCCAAAATCTTGCTGTGAATCAGGACAAATAATTTCCCTAAATGAATCCTTTTCAATTGAAAAGAAAACTATGATGTATTAATCCCTTATTTCATAAATAAAGAAATGATATATGAAGAAAAATGATGACTTAAATTAGGCAGGCAGTTGGTAGAATTTAAATAGGATAAAGAGAAGTAATAGCTGACCAGTGGGAAAACTATAGAAAATTAGAGACGCAAAAACCCAGAAGGATTGCCTGGGAGAAAAAGAGACAGGGGAAAAAAAAAAAAAAATCAGAGAGACATTGAAAAAGGAACAAGCAAACAAACAAAAACCTTCCAAATGAATGAAATAGGAAAAAGAGAAGGAAAAGTAACATGAATATTCCTTAATTATTCATAGAGCAAGTTATCCTAAAGCAAAGCAATGTTTTTCTTTTAAAATATAAAAAACTTTTCAGAAAAGTGTAAAACTTTTTGAATGCATACAAAAAATCCCAGTGACCTAGCAATTATAATGTGATCATTAATTTCTACTAGCTCAGTTGCCAAGATGTTGCTGGAAAAAAGAAATGCGTGTTTCAGTTGTTAATAATGCTAATGAAATTATAGTTCCTCTGGCCAATAGAGGCCACTGTTCATTCAGCAAGTGTGCTTTCCTTTTAACAGCTTTTGTCTAAACCGCGAGGGACTTTGTGCCACAACTCTTCCTCTGAGCCTATATCATACTACCACCAGGTATAAGCAATTTTCCTGCTCTTGGATTCACAATGATATCTGCCACAAATTACTCTGTACTGGAGAACATAACAGAATAGAATGTATTTTTGTTATGGTGCTCCTAAATTGTCTTTAAAGATCTGTTTACATTTACTGGGCTACTTATATTTAATAAATTGTAACTTATACAAATCATTTTACAAAATTAAAATAAAATATTCACTGAATAATCCAAAGAAGCTGAATTTAATTGTTTGAATCTGTGTGGAGTTGTCTTTTCCTTCTGAATGCAACTTCTGGGATAACAATTCTCAAAGTGTGGTCCAGGAAACTGAGGGTTCCTAGGATATTTTCAGGGATTCTACAAAATTGAAACTTTTTAATAATAAAACAAAAACATTATTTAGTATTTTTACTCTCTTTCCCTCACAAGTATGCACTGAACTTTTCCAGAGGCTCCACTGCATGTGAAATAACAACAGAATGAATGTAGAAGCAAATATGATAATCCAGCTATCTTCTATCAAGACAAACATTAAAGAGTTTTGCAAAAATCTAAAATAATGTCATTCTACTCACTAATTTTTTTTAGAAAATATAGTTTAATAAAAATGTTACACTTACATGTGATGGGTTTGCTATTTTTTAATGTTAATATATATTTTAATTTCCCACTTTTAATTCTTAGTATGATAAATATTGACATATAATTCTACTAACCAAAAAATTATTCTAGGTTCTTCAGAAACAATTTTTTCTTATCTTGAATTTTCAAAATCATGGCAGTAGGAAGGACTGTATCAGTAAATAAAAACCACAGATCTAATTTTTAAATTTGAAGAGTCAAATCCTGGTCCCATTATAAGTTAACCTATAACAAAAATACATAACCTATCTCCAAGATCTCTCTTAATAAAACTGCAAACTTCTTTTAAGACAACTCATCCATTTACTTTTTCCTTACTACGCTTACTAATGGATCGTTACTAACCACAAGCTAGACAACTGAAGAAAAGGAAAAGAAGGGAATCTAGTTAATGTATAACTCAACATTCCATCACTCTAGAGCATGCACTGAACTCCAATATGGGGAAAGAGAAGCTAAAAATTTAATTTCTAAATAATTTTAGAAGTTTTTACATCAAAACATAAACTTCATGAGTCTCATGAATGTTTAGAAGCAAACAATATACTTCAAGATGAAACATGATAAAATTCTTACACAAGTTGTGTCCTAGCCAAGTTAACCCTCAGTTCACTCTGTCCTCCGCCATTAGGGCATCCCATTACATTAAACAACAATAAAAAATTCCTTGGAGGCTTCTCATTAAAAGCACTATGGATTATCCTTACCACCTTCGCTTGCAGAGTTTAGATTTTGACCTTTTATGTTGTACAATGGCCTAAATTGTTTATTGCATCTGACTATGGATTGCATCCAAACTCATCCTCAAAACAATCAGCTGTAACTATTTTTGACATCCTTTTAACAGTATTAACTCCATACAAGAGAAAATCAGGGTAAGGAGCAAGTAATCCTCTTTCTCCAATAACATACCAAAGCAGTAATTTCACTTACATGTCTACTGAAGGGAAAAATATTCTTTATAATGAATGTTTTATAAGAAATAATGTCCTAGCTATACCCAATCACAGAATAATCATGCAAAATATTAATGCTTACCTTGAAACTGAATAGACTTATTTAACCCATATGTAATTTTAACAAAATAAAAATGTTTAATGAGAATTTAGCCATTAAATTTTAATAGAAAAATTTCACAAAAGAGTCTAAATCTAAAAATATAGGATACTTAATATGAAAACCATAAATCTGCCTTTACTCTTAGACATAGAGCGTACCTTTCTGACTAATCGAAGTGCTTGTGTCCTCTCTACCTCGTTGCTCTGCTGTATGTCAATGCACCTAAATAAGACACAAAATAATTGATAAAAAATCTTATTAAATAATTTCTGTATATCACTAGATCAGACCCATATTTGTGATATCAGTAAGGTATTTACAAATTTTAATACTTTTCAGTACCAGCAGATATTTATTTAGTTAGCTTACATATCTCTAATGATAAATATTTGTTATAATGAGACATTTCAAAACAATTTCATTTAAGACCCCAGGAAAGTAGAATACAGTAAATAATTTCCAGAATTATATATGTCTATACAGAAATAGTAGACAAAGAGCAAAGTACCAGAAATCTACTGAAAAAAACATTCACCCATCTTTGATAAAATCCATAGGTATTTTATAAAAACTGTGAAGGGAAAATATTTCACGCCTATGATTTAGTTTAATTGTAATTTTAACTAAAGCCTAAATTTTATACATTATGACTAATTTAACAGTCTTATGTATTAACCACAATAATTCTATTTTACCAAAATATAATTTGAAATCTGAATGCACTTCAAAAATCAATGCTCGAATATCACTTAACTGACATTTCTCTCTAAAATTTATCAAATTATTCAATTTCTAAAGAGTCTTTGGTTTACATTGCAGAATACCTTTTTACTTACGTTTAGGCAGTTCACTATTCCAATCAATACTTTAAATATAGATATAGTCTGCTATTCAAAAAGTATTTCTTCTCTCCATATGCAATTAATCTAAAGCAATATTATTAAAAATTAATAGACACAGAATTCCATTTCTGGCCACAACAGAGAGGCTTGGCTCAAACCAACCCTCCTGCCAAAACCAACTATAAAGGTTGAACTGCTTTGTAAAGCAACTATCAAAAGGGCAATGGATAATAATCCCTGGAAGGAAAAGTACGAACTCCACATCCAACCAGGCTTTGTCCCTGCGGTCGCTTGTCCATCCTAGTTTTAGGGAAACAGAGTCTTAGCAGAAAGAAGTCTTCTTGGACAGGTTGAACTTTAGGGCAGCCAATGTGGCTGAGACTTGAGGGGGAAATCCCATAGAGAAGAAGAAAACATAGGAAAGTGAGCACAAATCTGCATGTAAGCTCCTCTCCAAAGTAGTTGCCAATTTCTATGTTGTGCAAAGGCAGGGTCCCCAATAAGTTAAAAAAAAAGCAGATTCTCTAATATTAAAAAAAATCCAAGAAACCAAGCAGAAAGGCTACAATTAAAGAGTGAAAACAGCCAAGTGCTGATAAGGATGTGGAGAGACTGGAACTCTCAAATAGTGATGGCAGGAGTGCAAATCGGTACAATCACTTTAGAAAACTGCTGGCAGTATCAATTAAAGCGAAATATACATAACCCTTATGACCCAGCAATTCCACTCCTATATGTAAGAGAAACGAGTGCATATGTCCACCAACGGAATTATATAAGAATGTTCAGGGAAGCTTTATTAAAATGGCCAAACATTGAAAACAACCCAGAAAATCATCCACAGAACGGAATAAATTAATTCTGGTCTATTCATAACATGAAATACTACATAGCAATTACAAAAATCAACATGTATAACTCTCACAGATAACATTGAGGAAAGAAAAGAGTAACTATGTATACTTCCGATACATGATGCCCAAGAACAGGAAAATCTAGTCTACAATGAGAAGTCAGAATGTTTACTACTGGTTGGAGACAAGGAAACTTGACTGGGATGCTGAAAATCTTATTCAGCACCTTAATTTGGGGTAATAGGATACTTGGTTGTATATATACATATCTGTAAAAATTATCAGGCTTTACACTAAAAATTTGTACAGTTTATGGCAGGTACACTAAAAGTTAATACATAATTTTTAAGACATGTAAAAACACAGATAGCTCTGGGAAAATTACCTGGCTATTAAATAGTCCACTTTCAATTTAAGCACCTTCTGCAGAATACTGGAGTCTTGGATGAGATACCTAAGAGCTCGTAGCCCTGCCGCCCGCACTTCCTTAGCTTCATTCAATAACGCTAGCCGCAAACTGTACAAAAAAAAAAAAAACACCACACAAAAAAACAAATTTGGCTGCACGAGTCTCAAATACATGTAAAATTACAGTACCAAATTCTTCCTCAGTTGAAATAAGTAAAACTACTAGTCATTTTACACATATAACAATCATTCGCTATAAGCCGCAGAACTTCACTAATGTTATTTTTTAATCTGCCTTCTTGGTACAAACTCACCAAGAGTTTTGTTATATCTTCTGTGGTTTATTTTATAGAAACACTGGGAAATTAAATATGCCTTTTTCAAGCTGTATCACATATGCCCCTATAATCTATTCCCTTGTACCTGCATACCAGCTTCCACTCGTCTCAAAGAAATCACTGATTGAAACCAACAAATAAAAATACTTAATAATGATAGTAGGCACAGACTATTTATACCAATTTTAATTCCTAATCATACCCAAAAGATGGTTGTGGTGACACTATAACATTATGCCTCTATTGGTGGGCTTGAGCCAATCAAGTTTGCCACAAGCACACTGTCTTAGGTGAGATCTAGAGATAATCATTTAGGTTCTTCTTTTTTAAGGGGGGAATAATATGAGAACTGTTATTCTGTGAATTTCAGATTTAATGTAGAAGTTTAAATTGTAGAAGTTCAAGTAGTTCTCAACATTAGCTTTGGTTCTTTATATTTCCTAAGTACAAACTATCAGAATAGGATAACAAAAATATTGTGAATCCTGAATTTTTCTAACATTCAAACAACTATTTCTGTAAGATCAAATATGAGATGTTAAGGTATCCTATTTTTAGTTGAAAATTACTAAAATTGATATTACTAAAACCCAGACAAGGAGAAAGAGAACTGAACTTACCAAATTATGATATCTTCATAGTTAAAACCCAATTTTTCTTCACTGTGGCCAATATCACAAAGAAGCTGTCAGAAAAACAAAACAAGTTTGTGTTAAATACTTTTGTCTATATACATTACTTTTTTAGACTGGAAAATAAGGTAATTTTAATAGAATTGTGAAAAATATGATTCTATAGTTCAAATATGCAGATTTATTCCTATTGTCTTGTTTTTTTAATTTGACCTACCAGCTTTAGGTTTATTTAACCCTCCCTTCTTACTTTCATTTGATTTAAACAATTATTTTTTATTTTTCTATTTCTTCCTCCTGAATAATTTTACTGTTTTAAAAACTATTTTTAGTGGTTACCACCGATTACAACATGCATTGTTGACTTATTACAGTTCAACAGAAATTATTACTTTAATCCTGTCCTCAACTACACTAGACTCTTAGAACACTAACTTCACTTATGGGCCCCATCTTTCACTGTTAGTTTTTTTCCTACCTATATTTTAAACCCCGTAAGATATTTGTTATTTTTGTTTTTTAGTTAATATTTAGTCAGTAACAATTTATTTATATTACTCACAAATTCACCTTTTCTATTATTCTTCACTTCAGGGGTATATAGAATATCATGGGATATTCTTCCTTCTGTCCGAAGAATCCTGTTTGTTTTTGTTGATTTGTTTTATTGGTGTTTTCATTTGTGCAATTTTTAGCCAAGGTTGCTAGTAATGGATTCTTTTGGTTTTTGTTTGCCTGGAAATTATTTTTTTCACTTTTGTTTTTGAAAGGTATTTTCCTGGATTTATAGAATTTTAGATTAGCTGCTATTTTCTTAAAACAGTTTCAAGGTGGCTTTCATTGTTTCTGTTGAGAAGTCTCACATCAGCCTTGGTTGGCTTCCGTGAAGATTATAACCTTTTCTCAGAATCCTTTCATGGTTTTTTTCTTTATCTTTGGTTTTCATCAATCTTATTGCTCAGGTGTGGTTTTCTCTTTATCTATCCTGATTAGGGAAACTGGAAGTTCCTAGAATTCTGGGTTGATATATCTTACTAGTTTTAGGAAATTCTGTATATTATATTTTCCAATTACTTCTAACCAATTCTCTCTTCTCTCCTCCTAGTAATTCAAATGTCAGATCTTTCTGTGTATAGTACAAATCCACAAATGTTCTTCTCTGTTTTCTCCATTCTCTTTTATCTCTGTGCTTCAGTTGGATATTTTCTATTTATTTGTCTTCTGCTATGGCTAATCTATTATCCTTATCTAATGAGTATTAAATTTTAGATATATTTTCTCTTTTTGAATTTCCATTTAATTTTGTACACATCCAATATTATAATTAGACATCTTAACTTTCATCTACTTTCTCCATAATTTCTTCTGTTTTCTTGACATATTAATCAGCTTTTAAATACTTAAAGTACTTATTATCTAACTGGATAGGAATGATGTGGATCAGCCCTGGGTCTGTTTCTATTATCTGTTTGCCTTTTGTTCTAGTCCTGCAAGTTCTACCTTTTGGTGGAGCCTATAATCTTTGCATACAAAAACTTGCCGAGATTCCTGAAGATGTTATCTTTCTCCACAGAGGGTTCATACTTCTCTCTGTTAGGCCACTGGACAATGCTGCTCTCCTGGTAATGCTGCTTTCCTTTCCCTCCTTACCCACCAGGTTTCAAAATGAAAGTTTATTGTTCAGGGGACTAGTTTGAGAGGATGACATATCTCATTTTTGTCTTCCAAAAACACTAAAAGCTCCACCCTGATTTCAAAGATTGGTTAGGTTTTTAAGTTACCCATCCCAGGTAGTCCCAGGATTCACCAATAGGCACTGAGGGGAAAATCTCCTTATACTTGATTTCTCCTGTATCTCCACCAAAAGCTCTGTGCTGTTTTTTTCTGTCTTTCAGCAAGAGTACTCCTGGGCTTAAAGTCTGAATTCTTAGCTTCCTGCCCACACACCTCAATCATCAGCAAGTATATCACAGCTAAGAGTTGTTAAAGAAGTAAATCCACCTCTACAAGATTTTCCCTTCTCTGAAGATTTGGCTCCTAAACTTCTTGTTGCCTGAGCAGTTTGCTACTGCCTTCAAACAGGTTTTCATTAAAAATACTGATCTAATACTAGCCACTAACATTCTACTGGATAATCATATAGCATTTTAAAGTATTCTGAGTTTCGAAAGCTGACTTTTATATGAAAGTTACATAAAGGTTTCTCAAGTAATTTATTAGGCCTGCCTGAAACGTATTAAAAAGAAGTTAGACCATTTCATTTAATTAACACTGAAGAATCAGAAGGGTTTCCAAATGCTGTTATCCTTCCTCAATATGAAGTTATGAATATCTTAATACAGAATAAACCAACCAAAGTGACAATCACATCTGCCTCTGGGAAAGAAGTGGATCCAAGAATGTACACTTGACCCTTAAACAACACAGGTTGGAACTGTGTGGTGTGGGTCCATTTATATGTGGATTTTTTTCAATAAATATATTGGAAAAGTTTTTAGAAATTTGCAACAATTTGAAAAAACTCACAAACCACCTGGCCTAGAAATATCACGAAACAATTAGATATGAACAGCATATATGTAGATACTAATCTAGTTTATCATTTACCACCATAAAATATGCACTATAATATACAGGAGATTTTTAGTAAAGTTTTTGGGGAGTCAAAAATTATATGCAGATTTTGGCTGCATGGTGGTGGTGGGGGTCAGTACCCCTAACTCCCACTTGTTCAAGAGTCAACTGTATATCAGGAGGCACAACCCTATAGCAAAAAAAGCTAATGATACAAGTTCACTATCCTATTGTTAGGATCCTTGTAAAATTTCCTATCCACTTTCTTTAGAAGCCAAAAAAAAAAAAAAGACAGAGATGTTCCAAATAGAACAAGGTAGGGCTAGGAATAAAGTAGCTCTCAGATACTGCAATACTATCATAGCAGGGATGAAGACTATAAAAATGATCACTTTGTATGGCGGGAAAATGCTGTGTATATAGGTAAGTAGGCAAAACAAGCTAAAAAGCTTTACAGGTCTTTTATCAAAAATGGTGTACTGGTATTCCCATAAAATCCTTAAAATTCTGAAATATGATAAAGAAGCTTTAGACTTTCAAGAGTATAAATATTTTTTGGTATTTTTATTGTGTTTAGTTACATGTTTGTAAGTACTTAAAAATTGAGATGAGAACTTTTTTATACATACGTATAGTTAAAAATAATGTAAGGTTTCCTAAGCTTTGAGACACAAGAGGAGAATTTCTATACCTCTAAAAAAACCAATTACATACCTAAAATTAAAAGTTAAATAAGATATTAGTCAAAAGAATTCGCAAAATATGACAGGCTAAAGGTAAAGGCCCTGTATTAGTTTGTTAGGGCAGCTATAATAAATACCACAGACCAGGTGCCTTAAACACAGAAATTTATTTTCTCATGATTCTGGAGGCTGTAAGTCCAAGATCAAGGTATCTTCTGAGTTCCTTTGTTCTGACGGTCTCTCCTTGGCTTGTGCATGGCTAGCTTCTCTCTGTGCCTTTATAAGGTCCTTTTTCTGTGTGTCTCTGTGCCCTAATCTCCTGTTCTTACCAGGACAGCAGGGATATTGGATTAGGGACCACCCATATGACCTAATTTTACCTTACTCACCACTTTAAAGGCCATATCTCCAAATACAGACATATTCTGAGGCACTGGGAGTTAGAATTTCAACAAAAGTATTGGGGTACGGGGACACAATTCAACATAGTAACACCCACACTCATCTAACCAAGCAATAAAGGAAGGCCCTTACAACGTAAAAGGTCTAAACAGACTGGGGAAATACTTCTCAGAAGAGACAAAGAAGATTACAAAGAATTTACTGAAGAAATAAAATTGATAAATAAACATGACATATTTCTGTTTCCTAAATCTAAATCAAATACACCAAAAAATGCCATTTAAAATAAAGCTTACCAAATTGGCAAGAAATTGTTTTTTAACATGATTATACCAAAAAAGAAAAAAATACATTGCTGATTGGATTAGAAACTGAAAATATTTTGTCAACTAAACTGAAAAATGCACTGGGATCAGAATCTACTTTTGGTGATTTATATTAAAATAATCTAAAATGTAAATAATCTAAAATCTAAAATGTTCAAGCACAAGATACTCATAACAATATTGACAATAGTAAGGAAATGGAAACAAAATGTTCATAAAGGAGGAATCTTACAACTGTTAATGTTATATAACATTTAAAAACATGCATAATGCACTGGTAAGCGAGGGAAAAGATTCTAAAATACACACATTTTTTTTAAAGATAAATTTTTAAAGATACTTGTTTTAGAAAGTCTATACATCAAAAATTTTAAATAAAAAATTAAAGTACAATCACAGGTGATTTGTTTTCCTCTTGCTTTTCTGTATTTTATAAATGTTTACAATGAACATGTATTTCTTACATAATCTGGGGATGGTATAATACACACACACACACACACACACACCATAGACAAATACTACACATAGTATTTATGAATAGTAACAGAAGTAACATTGGTTGACTTAACCTTATCTACCCTAGAAAATAAGTAATATTTTTGTAAATGAAGACAACTGAGACTTAGAGGTGGTAATATGACTTCTCGAGGCCACAAGGCTAGTAAATGGTAAAGCCAGAAATCAGACCAAACCAGTCTGAGTTCAGAACCCACTGTAAAAAAACAATATTACAATTATGTAATTATTTGCATGGGGGAAGGGTAATTGGATAGTTTTTAAAAATAACTGAATATTACTATCTTACTTCATTTCTCTAGCCTCAAAAGTTGTATGAATCAAGATTCTGCAGAACTATATACATATAAAATGAGTACGTGAATTTAACTATCATTTTTTCCAGAAGAGCTAACTAAAAACACGCATCCAAAAATTGCCCATTTCAAAGGATGAAAACACACAAAAAAACTATATTTATCACTACTAAAAATAATTTAGTATTTATTTGAGATTTCCCAGATATTCCAGATTACTAGCATTGTTACTATATGGCGCCATATATTAATAAAAAAGAAAAATAGGACGGTTTACCATGGTGTTATGATTACTGAGACTTTGGACATATTCTAGTTCATAAACTTAATAGAAAAACGAAGCTTAGAATTTGATCATATCAACATACAAATGTCGTAAAATGAGAAAAACGTTACTTTCTTAAAACAATGATTTGTATGTGTCAATTCCATTTCTAAAACGGCAGTATTTCCATTCTGCTATAAAATGTTAAAAGGAAATGTTTTCAAATACTAGAAATAAAGTATGTAAAGTCTCGTCCTGTCAAGGGTTGGTTTCTCCTCTAAGTGTGTACTTGACTCTCATTTCCTGCATTATCTTTTTCACACTTGCCAGATACCCTTGAAAAAAAAACCTATAGATTCAGAGAATATAATTTCCAAATTACCTACCTTCTCAAACCACAAAATATATGACTGTTCACCATTTATCATTTGCTAGAGTTAGCAGTTTTGATGAAAAGTTAAAAAAACAATCATATTATGATCTCAAAAAATACACACAATTTGGAAAGTATTTAGATAGGAGTATCATTTTCTGCTATCTCACATCAATGCATTTCAATCGCAAGAAACATTACTGAGAAAAATGTCCACTAAGTTGGAAACTATAAAATCACAAGTAACAACTAAAAAGAACAAGTAAAATCACAAGTAACAACTAAAAAGAACAATTTACAGCATATTTCCTGTGGGGACAGAGTCCCAGAGAGCAGTTTCCAGGCTCTCGGCCTCGCATGGGAGGATGCTGACTCGGGTGGGGGTTGGCCGTTGGCTGTAGCCGGTTAGCAAATTGGCCGCTGATGTAACTGCCGTGAGTGCTCTGGTTGGTTGGATGGTTGGCAGGCAGGGAACTGGACAGCGGATTGTTGATCGTGTGGATCCTACTTCGTGTGTCTTGCCCGGCTGCCAGCGAGAATATAGCGGTATAACTCCCCTATCTATGGCTCTGTGGGTGTTCCTTTTTGGCCTCACCATGTCCTGCGTTCTTATTTGGGGAGTGGGACCTGAGACCCCACATGACACCCTGCATGACAAATGGTGCAGCGAGCAGGGTATGGTGTCAGCTGAAACTCTCCGTAAGGTAATGGAGCAGTTTACACATACGAAGGCTCAGTTTCCGAAGGCCCGTGAGGAGTTGCGCTGGCAACGGGAGGTGCGGTCTGCCTGGGAGACTCGAGCCTCCAGATGGCACACCACCCTCTTGGTCATAGAAGGCGTCGCCATCCTTTTGGTGATCTGCTGCTGCCGTAGGCTCTGAGGGTTGTGGACATCTTACACCGAGGCCTCCACCCAATCGGACGCCTGGCGCAGTGAGTAGCATTCCGGCCAGGTAGGAATGGCGTCTGATTCTGGGCAGGAGGACATGTGGCCCCCACAGTGTGTGGTACCTGATGGTCACTGTTCTCAGGAGTTGGACCCCCAAGGAGGGGTGGGAGGACATGGATGGCTCTCCAGCCAGCGTGGAGAGAGCCCTAGCTGAGCGGTTGCCAGAGGAGGCGAGGGGTACAGCCGGCCGGATGGGCTGGATGTTCCTCACTACATTGTATCAAAGGTTACAGAACTGTCGTAGGTTGGCCCAAGACCAGGGCAACCAAACTCTAATGGAGTGGCTCACTGCTGCGGTACGCACGGTATGGGGACAGGCTGGCGAGCTGCCAGACACTGTGAGTAAATGACAATCATATACTGAACTTATTCAAATCATCCGTCAAATGGGTATGAGACATGCTATCTATGTTCCCTAATATGCGGGGGCCAGATGACGGGTGTTTTACAACCAGCAGGAGAGATCTGGTTTTGGATACTGCCCCTGCCAGTGTTTTTGGATCCTTGGTTGCCATTCTTATGCCCTATGTGGGGCGGCGGATCCACCGCCATGGCCACTCTGGGGGATGCTGAAAGCCGGCGGCAAAGAAAGTTAAGACAAGAGGTCAGAGCAGTTGAGACCTGGAAGCTCAAAAGTAAGGGGGCGAGATCGTGGGCTTCAGTGAATAACACACACGCAGATGTGGGGTGATCTCGTGGCAGCAGGGGTTTATCAGGAAAATAAAGACCGACAACCCAATGCACTCTTGCTGGAACTTTAGAAACAGTTGCATCCAGAACAGCAATTCCAGCGAAGCCTACAGGAGAAGTCTGGGAAAGCGCGACCCGTGTCTTTCCAGGACTTCACGCAGCCACTTGAGGCAACTCCTTTCAGCTTGATTAGGGGTGGGGTCAAGCTACCCGGTCAGAGGGGACGAGCAGGGAACGGAGGCCCCACGTGGAACTGTCCATACATTGGTCCCCTTCTAATGTGCAGAGGGTTTTGGCCCTAGCTGACACTGGCACAGACTGCAATCTTGTTTATGGGAGTCCTGGCTGTGCCCAGAAAGACTGGTTGTGCCCAGAAGGACTGGTGGTGCCCTGGGAGCTCTGGCTGTGCTCCCAAGTAGGTGGACATCGAGAGACATCCGCTAGGACATTACTTGAACTGGACTGAAACTTTTTCTCATGAGCTGGATTCCTGACACAAGGCCCCTCGCAGAAGACACTTGCCACGTAGGTTGTGAGGGGAGACCCTGGAGGGGTAAAGTGTGGGGACAGAGTCCCAGAGAGCAGTTTCCAGGCTCTCCGCCTCGCGTGGGGGTGCTGGCTCGGGTGGTGGTTGGCCAGCTGGCTGCTGATGTAACTACCGTGACAGCACTGGTTGGTCGGCTGGTTGGCAGACAGAAAGGTGGACGGTAGACTGCGGATCGTGTGGATCCTACTTCATGTTTCTCGCCGGGCTGCCAGCGAGAATATAGTGGTATGGCTCTGTGGGGTCCCTTTTTGGCCTCACCATGTCCTGCATTCTTATGTGGGGAGCGGGACCAGAGATCCCGCATGACACCCTGCATGACATTTGTCATAATCCGTGCTTATGTTCCAGCAATAATAGATGTTAGGGTTATGCTTTCAATGGTGGTTAAATAATGCTTTCAAATTGTTTCCAAAATTATAAAAGGGGGTCTTACTGATCAGTCTTAAACGCAAATATCCCTTTTTAATTAGAATTATTCCAAGCAGAGACTAAATTTTCTATATGTAAATAATTCACATATATCAGGAATAGGAAATTAGAAAAGACATCAATAAGATTCAGATTTTTTACTATCCAAGAAATATAATTTTACTTTTCATCACCAGGAATTTGCCTATAATTTTCAAAATATCAGGAATAAGAATAAATTGTTTTAATACAAAATTCCTGTAGTGACTGACTCACTACTTTACTAATTATCCCTACAATACAAAGCAAACCTTTTTACTTATTCTAGGAAAGAGGTAGTCAGAAGCAGCAAGAAGAATGCTGAATGGGTGAGTTTAAACAATGGGAATCTCATCCTTCCTCAACTACTGATTGAATTACTAATTAATCTTTAATCATTAAAGACCAATTTCTTCACTACTACCTTAGCCATTACAGGTGACTTTCTGTCTCCCGTATAAGTTATTAAAATGTAATACTGCCTGACCTATCACATAGGTTTGTTATATGAAGAATAAGACACTGATTATGCTTAGAAATCATTAAAGACCTTTCCAAGTATAAGAATTAGTCACTTAAAATGTTACATTATTAGACATCACTCACACTTTTCATTGGGGTTCTATTGTTTCTCATTCCATGAGTTTTTGTTACTATCAGTCACAACGCCTAGCTGAATGCGACCAAATACTAGCATGAGAGTTCATGTACAAGATGGTAAGAGAGGGCTACCCTCTCTCTCCTTTTAGGACTGAAAGCTGTAAAGATGATATCTTAGTCATCTGGAAAGTGTCTGAGAATGAAGCTAACCTAAAAAAAGAGCGAGCTGAGAAATGGAAAGACAGAACGCAATTAACATTTTTTCAACCCCTGTGTTGTTTTGCCTGAAATTAGGACCTAACATTTGTTCTTCCTGATCATGACAGCAAATAACTTCTTTTTATTTTATTTAGTTCAGTTGAAATACACTTGTTGAACTTGCTACTTATAAACCAACTTACGCATTCAATATCATAAAAAGTCCACAATCATTTTATGAGCATAACTGTTAAATATTTCATATAAAAAAAACAAATACTAGTACATAATATTATTTTTAAATGGGGTAAATAAAGGTTTTGATAACATATCACTGGTATATTTTGCCTATTAAAATCCATGTCCAGCATCTGTCAATGTATTTGTTATAATTAATCCATATGACTTTCTTATAAATACCAAAATATTCAAAGAGGGTTATCAACTATATTTGGACAAAGTTAAAAGAGAAGTCTAAACCATATCTTGATAATAAAAATGTCTGAGACGCTTATTAAAATTATTAATTTTTAAACTATAAAGACCAGTTAAAACCAGGAAGTTAAATGCTATTCCCATTTTACTCTGAAGGTTAAATTAATTGTTCTGAAGGTTAAATGAATAGTTCTCCTAAATAAACAGCAGATAACAATAGCCCAAACTTCTCACAAAAATTTATCACAGATTAGAATTCCATAGCCTGATCTTTTCAGAAGGCAATTTAGAAGTAGGTTTAAAATAAAAGTACAAATGCTCTTGGCTAAGTCATCACACTTCTATAATTCTATCCTGCACAAAAAAAGTACACAACATTATATTACTAATGCAAAAAGTAGGAAAAAATATTTTTAATGGTGGAATGATTAAATAAATTATGGTATATGTATGTATGCATATGTTTGTATGTTTGTATACATATACAATTAAATGTATGTGTGGCTATACACACACATCTATGCATACATATGCAGCTATAAAAAAGAATATATAGAAAAAGAAAGGATTCTATGAAATATTGGGATCTGGAAAAACACAAACTAAACATGAATATATCTCATGATCTCATTAAAAAACCTTTGTGGATACACATATAATAAATGGTAAATAAACAGCACTCTATTAAACATTTCTTTTTGTTTAACTCTTTTATTCTCATAACTCAATAACACATACACACACACATTTCTAATTATACCAGAGAAGGCTAAATACCTTCTAGTGGTTACCTCTGGAGAATGGTATTTTTGTCAGAGTGGGGAGGTGGATGGGAAGTATGTGAGAAAGGACTTTCACTTTTTACCATGTATTGTTCTGTAACACTTTAATTTTTTATATTTAGCTTATACTATTTTTGACGTTTTAAAAACAACAAAATAAAGATTCCTTTGGAGGTTTTAATATGAACATATGAAATTTAATATAGAAAACCAGAACTTTTAGAATGTAAAAGAGCTGAAATATTTTCATCTTTAAAAAGCAGGTCTTTAGATTAAGAGCATGTTGATAGTTTTAAAAATAGAATACTAAGATTCTATTCATCAGCAGTCTGTTACACACGTTACTTTATCTAGTGAAATGATGTCAGAAGGCAAGCATGGGCATGTGACATTCACATGGTTATAGGATCACATCACTAGTACCCTTTCTTCATACCTTAAAAGGAGGTTTAATTCTGGAGATGAAGTCTACCCTAACCAACATTCTAGCCCCATTGATCTTCTAAATTAACTTAATCCTAACAGGTAGGCTTATACGAATAACAAAACAAATACTAATACAGCAAAAATATATTCAAAATGCAAAACCTTCCCAATAATACCTTTAATTAAACACTTGTTATGTGCCAGGCTTTGGCGTTAGAGAGGGATAAAAGAGTAGAAAAATAAAAACTAGATATTTGTTGTGTTTAAGAAACTCAGTTTAATAAGAGAGTAACCCACAACAAATAATAATAGACAAAATTTAGTAGACTCATATATAATCTGTTATGGGAACACAGAGAAGGGTGACCAACTAACTCCTACCTAACTAGTATCCTTGCATCATGATGATTTTTCTTATTTTCTTAGCTTATAGAGCTATTCTTATGAGATTTCTGGCAATTTCTAAATTTTACTCTATAAGAAAATAAACATATTTTGTAGGAATACCAGCTCTGTAAATACTTATTAAACCTACATCTCCAACAAAATGAATTCAAAGACACATTATATTATGATTAAATTCAGTAAGCATTTATTTTGTGCTAGGTATCTGGAGAAATTTTATAATAAAATCTACAGACATTTATTATATTTACAGCAGTGGTTCTTAACCAGGGGCAATTCTGTCTCTCAGGAAACATTTGGAAATGTCTGGAGATGTTTTTGCTTGTTGCAGCTGGTGGAGGTAGGCTTCTGGCACCTAGTGGGTAGAGTCCAGGAAAGTTCCTAAAGACCCTACAGTGAACAGGACAGCCTCCCAAAAGAAACAAGTCAAAATGGCTGAGACTGAAAAACCCTGTTACAGTAACAGCTTACTAATCTGCAATTCAAGCTATTATGCCGACACATCTCCTTGGAGTCAGCCAAAAAACTAGAAGAGTGGCAAAATACAATACAAAACAAAAAACCAACCCCCAGTTGAAAGGCACTACCTGTTATGGAGTACATACCAGTATTACGTGCCAGGCACTGTACTGGGACTTTGCCTCTGAGGCAACAAGATTACCTGAGAGTAAAGAAATAAGCCCAAGATTGCCTTGCTAGTTAGGGTCAGAGCTAGGCGATAAGTCCTCTTCTGTATGATATGAAGCTCATGCTTTTCCCATTTTATCACCAAGCAGCCCAAACAGACTGTATCAAGCCCGATGTTTGTGGCCTTCACTAATGGGACTGCCCCTCAAACCCTGACTCAAGGTTTAGTCCCTCATATTATAGACAAATTCAAGAAAGTTGGGTTGTTTGGTTTTTAAATGCATAAATAATTTGAAACAAAGAAAAGGGTTGCTATAAGCTAGCACCAGGGCCAGAGGGAAATGTGAAAATTATAAAGAAAGGATACGGGAAACAAAAAACGAACAATACAAAAAGCCCCAAAGCCTAGGACCTTCATTACAAAGCTAAATGATTCTATACTCTATAGTGATACAATGGGGGAAAGGGAAGGCGAGAGGAAGGAAGGAGGGAAAGAGAGAAGGGTAAGTGGATAGGGAAGGGTAAAGAGGGAGGAAATGCAAGGGAAAAGGCAAAAGAGAGGGGAGAAGGAAAGTAGAGGGAAGGAGAAAGTGGAGAAGAGATTGGGACAGCACAAACCAAGGAGAGACCAAGTGGAGAAAACAACTTAGAGAAATACTGTGGGAAAACTCAAAGACAGAGAAAAAAGGAAATGAAGCAGGGAAAAAGGAAGGGAGAGAGGGTAACTGACCCTAACCCAAGACAATGTGTGACTAGACAGAAATGGGGAATAGATAAGAAAAAAGAAAGGTGTCCAACAGATTCCTAGAGATGAACATTTAAATCACTCCTATTCCAAAAAGTTCTGTGTGTGCACTGTCCATCATGGTTGGTACCACTGGCCAGATGGCTATGGGCACTGGAAATGCGGCTAGTCTAAACTGAGATGTGCCCTAAGTGTGGTATACACACTTGATTTCAAAGATTTAGTATGAAAAAATGTTAAATATCCCATATAATATATTTTATACTAATTACATCAAATAATAATATGGATATACCGGACTAAAGAAAATGTTATTAAAATAATTTTACAGTTTCCTTTTACTTTTTAAGTGTGACTACTAGAAGTTTTACAATGACGTATGTGGCTCACACTACATTTCTTCTGGACAGTGCTGAGCTAGATTTCTAAGGCTGCTTTAGGACTTGCACTGGTGCCAGTGGGATTCTCGTATCTACCTCCAACTTTCAGAATCCTAGTCATCAAGAGATGTGAAACTACGCATCTACGTGTCAACCTGATTATGACAGAAACATGAGTTCAAACAGAACACAAATCTCTATTAATTTTTTTTAATAGGAAATCTAAGCAAGTGGTAAGACTTATTAGAGTTGAGTAAAGAATGGTGAAATACAACTGGAAATTTAATAAAAGGGAGTGAAACCAAGAGATGCGTTCTACAACCTTGGAACAACTTTGGGTCTAAAATACTTGACAATATCTGACTAGCACATTGAAAAAAGGTATTTCAAGATTTTCACTACATTCCTAAAAATGAAAACATACATAGGGATATTTTTGAAAACCCCTTTTCAAGCACCTATTCAAAGTTTTTGAAATTTGTTTTAAAAAAAATCACTTTCTCATCCCTCATAAAATAATTTCTCATCATTTATATATTTTTATATATAAAAATAAATGCTAGAATATTTCAAAACTTCACTAAAGAAAAATCAATGCGTATGTACTAGCTTCCCTAACCATGACAAAAACCTAACCTATTTTACATTTATTACACAATACCATACTGAAAAAAACAATTTTGTTACATAGTGACTATATCCTCATCTCCTTTTATTTCTATAAAATCAAATCAAACCTAAGCCACAGTCTAATTACTAGATAGGAATTAAAGATTTGGGAGGGTTCAAACAGTGCTGCTCAAACCTTAATGTACACAGAAATTCACGAGAATCTTTATTAAAGTATAGACTCTGATTCAGTAGGTCAGGGGTGTGGCAAAAAGAGTGCATTTCAAACAAGCTCCAAGGTGATCACGTCAATGCCGCTGGCCCATGGGTCACACTGAGAGCAGGAAGGGGTTAAAACATACAATTATTTCTATGTTTAAAATGGAGCAGGACAATTTATATTTAGTAAACTAAAATGGGTAAAAAAAATTTTCCCAAAGGATCCATTCTGCTTCTATTTATGACATCACCTCAAATAACAGGCATGTTAAGAGTCGGCTGTCCAGCATCCCCAGGCTCAAAAACATACCAATTCATCAAACTCGGGAATTCTTGGCTGCTAATAGAGATCAAGTCAATATTTATTTGGGACGAGGATCCCTACTTTTATCTTGGGCTCTAATTGAGATCCAGATAATGGAAATAGAGTATCAGGGAAAGAGAGAGGAAGTTCTAGTACTTTTCTGGGAGTTATGATTATGTCTATGAAATGAACCACATATGTACATATGTACAAATATATCATATATTATCACATAAAAATAAGTATAAAAAGGCAAGATAAATAAATACATCATTATGTGAATGACAGTGAAGACTGGATTATGGACTTCTCAGTGATTTTTTATTTCTTTATTCTTTTCTGAACCTACCAAATTTTCTACAACAAGCGTATAACACTTCCATTATTCAAATACACTTTTAAATTTAAAAACACATGACAAAATCCATGAGAAGCAGTATAGAAAAGCACTACCTCTCAGTGAATACTCAAGAATTCCTTATTAATGATGGTCAAGAAGCATCTAATAAATATAATAAGGAACAAAGAATTTTAGATGATAATATTAATAAAGATTCAAGTTACTTACCTTAGTAAAGTTATTCAAATGGCCTAGCTTTCTCATATTTGATACCCCTTGCAATTTGGCCACATTTTGCAGAATCTCTCTTAAGTTATCAGAAGGTTCTAGAAGAAAAGATAAGATAATTTAACATAATTTTAAAAGAGTATTTTCCTTACCAAATATATAAAACATGCAGTATTGAAACCTCACAACTTTGACTCTTGGTTTACAGTCTTACTCTATCTCAAATCCATGTACTTAGGTGACTGACTTCAAGGTTCACGTGGATGATTCATTCAATCACCCTCACACCTATACTCCACTCATATCTATGGTCCAACTCTTTGTCATCACCTGGAATTATACAAGTAAACCTTAAATTTCAACATCCCAAATTTCACTTCTAGCTACAATGTAGAAATGGGCACTAAAAATACTGTCCTATTTGAGTCAACTATAAAACTGGACAAACTATATGAAAAGACAGCTCTCAAGACACTGGACATCAGGAAGTAAAGAACAATGATGTGTGAGAAACATGCAAGTGTGCTCCACAATTGTTCCAGCTTACTGTCTTAGGAGAGTTTTTAGGCCTTAGTGCTGAGGAGACACCTAGGCAAACTATTTGAGTTGAAGAGACAGAACTCCCAGTCCAAGGAGACCAAGAAGTATTAGAGAAGAGAGCACTGCTGATGGAGAACCGCTGAAGATCTGCAAAGTGACCCTGCCGGTAGTCAGTCCAGCAACGATCGGTGCATGTGTGCTAGGAGATTACCACTCAATGAAAGGAAAGAGTACCCTACAAACATACAGGAGAGGGAGCTGTGCTTTTTCCTAAAAGCCACATTGAAAAGTCTTGGCTCAGTAGTGGGTGAAAATCAGATACAGACTAAACATTTTTTTTGATCCCACCTAACAAATCCTCAAAGAATTAAACTGTTTCCAAGTAACTAAACTATGTCTCAGACCAAAGCTCAAGAAGATTTATAAGAACAGGAAAAATACGAAGCACATAATGAGGCAAAACTAACAATGTTTAGCATCCACTCAAAAATTATCAGGAATGCATGCAAAGAAGCAAGAAAACATGATCCATAATGAGCAGTAAATAAATCAACTGAAAGTGACCCAGAACTGACACAAATGTTAGAATTAGCAGAATAGGACATTTAAACAGTTTTTATAACTATAGTCTGCATCAGGGGTGTCCAAACTTTTTTCAACGTTTTTAACCAAAGGCCGTATGCGGTAAAATACACAAACAGCTGGGCCACTCACTCGAGGTGAAGTACATATTGCCTCACCTGGTTTATTTAACTAAATATATTTTTGGAATTTGCTGCGGGCCAATTAACAATGGATCATGGGCTGCAGTTGGCCCGTGGGCCGCAGTTTGGACACCCCTGGTCTACATGTTCAAAAAATTAGGGAGAGGCATGAAAGGTGTAAAAAGTACTCAAATTGAATTTCTGGAAATAAAAACCACAATATCTCAGATGAAAATATTCTGGATGGAAATAACAGTATAATAGCCTTTACAGAAGTTAAGAATTATGAACTGAAAGACAAAGCAATAGAAACTGTCCAAAATGTAACACGAAAAGAAAAAAATAAATTAAAAGAATCTCAATTAACTATGGGGGTTCAAGCAGCCTAATAATTACAATATGTGTACCTGGAGTCCTCAAAGGAAAGAAATGGGGGATAGAAAAATTATCTGAGGAAATAATAGATGAAAACTTTCCAAATTTGATGAAAATAAGCCATTAAATCTAAGAAGCAAAACCAACCCCAAGCACAAGAAACACGAAGAAAAATAGACAAAGGCACATCATAATCAACTCAAATTCCTCAAAACCACTAGTAAAGAAAAAAGCAACCAGATTGAAAAAAAAAAAGACAAGTTACTGAGAGGAGCAAAGAAAAGGATGACAGCAGATTTTTCGTGGGAAACAAGGCAAATGAGAAGACAGTGGAACAACCTCCCTAAAATATTTAAAGGAAAAAATGTTATGAAATGTATAAAAACCATTCTTAGCTCACTTGCTTTACAAAAACAGGTCACAGCCGAATATGGCTCTGTGGTCAGTAGTTTGCCAACCCCTGGAATAGAGTGTCAGTTTACTCAGATTGCTATAAGCTATTTTTCTATTAATATATTCAGCATCCTATTTGTTTCAAACAAAAGCACAATCTAAAAAAATAAAACTATCACATGGCTGATATTTTAGTTTAAAAGCCATTACAATTTCCTTTGATATTTTTATCTGTTCACACAAAATCAAGGAACTATTTATTTTGAATTAGTGTTTTCTTCAGTAAGTAAAACTGTTTGCACTGTCGTAGTTTACATTTAGCTTGCATCTGCCTGTCTTCTTCCATTCTGTTATACTGGATGTTAGCCATGACACCACAAATTGGTTAGTGTCAAACCACTAAGCACACTATAAATCCCAGCTTTTTCCAATCACTTTGAAATTGCAACATACTGAGATCACTGCGCTCTTAGAGCATTGCCTACAAATTTTGGATAATATGCTTTTTAACTCCAATGAAATTGGATCTAATTTTAAGTGGTTTCAGAATATATCTTTATAATTAGTGACTCCCTTTTGAGATTATCTTAAAAGTGGAATGAAACAGCTCATAATTGGGTGGAATCAAATCTAATAAAAAGAACTGCAAGGGACCATGGATGTGTTCCTGTTCATATTTAGTAATATCTTTTTATTATTATAAGTGGGATCTGTTTGGAGAGACTGAGGAAGAAAAATTATAAATAAGCCAATGATGTTAAAATGATTTAACTATATTTGAGAACTTTATAAAAACTTTACAATCGCCCTTAAGGTAATTTAGAACCCACAGTAATTTACAAAGTCAGAGTTAAGGATTAAAGCCAGTGTGACATTCACCTAATGGAAATATATAACCTAACCATTTTACATCAATTTATAATTAGGTTGTCAGGCAGCAAACAAAAAGTTTCACGGAAGTGATGACACACTTATTATTATATAATGATCTGATAGGACTAATAGTTAAGATGATCAGTCGGAGAAGACATAATTCACAAAGGCTTTCATATTTCTAATTACTGCCTATTTTCTAGGTACACACTGGTTGTAGACATTTTTTTAAAATCCACAATTTTGTTATAATCATGTTACACAATCATATTCAAAAATCTCATACCTGAATTATTAACAGAACACCTATTATTAACTGAACACCTATTATGGTCAGGTACATTTTAGGTACTGAAAACACATCAATGAGAATGACAGATCCTTCTTTAACGGACCTTATCTACAAGTGGAAGAAAACTGACCATCAACAATAAAACAAAAACATACAGATGATTTGAAAATTGACAGGGGGTGAGAAGCCGGCATTGGGTCAAATGTCTAATGAATAATGATATAAAGTTCTTGTATCATTACTCATTAGACATTTGACCCAATGCCGGCTTCTCATCCCCTGTCAACAACACACTATCACACAGGTGTTAGTCAATCCAAATCAGAATGAACCAGCCTTTCTCCTTCCTTCCCCTCTCCTCACCTCTTTCTCTTTTATATAATTACCAGGAACCCCCAACGATGGAAGAATTTCAAAGTTTCTTCATGATATATTTGCGGAAAGACAAAACATGTTTCCTCCCAGAAATGTTGCTTCCCAGACCAATTCAAAAGAGTTTTAGGGCTATTTTATACATGAAATACTATGTAATGCTGATATGCTACACTGTTCCTATGGTAATGAGATGAAAAACCCTGGGTTCTTCCTTACCTGCTAGATCAAAGGTCTGCAATTTTTTTTGCTGTCAAGTTCCATGTAGTAAGAATTTTAGACTTTGCAGGCAATAGGGTCTCTGTTGCAACTAGTCAACTCTGCTGTTGTACCAAGAAAGCAATCGTAGAAAATACATAAATGAATGAATGTGGCTATGCTTTAATAAAATGGGCTTGGTTCAGAAGCTGTAGTTTGCCAACTCCTACGCTACATAGTCAGAACTTACACTAGGAAGAGCAGTAAGCAAGCCAAGATTAATGTGGCTTTTATTGGGGTAGAGAGATGGGAGGAGAAATAAAAAGAAATTTAAGGAGAGGTTTACTTCTCTTTATTTCTTCCTACTTTCACTTAATGTGTCCAATTTAGCTTCTCCAAAATTACTGATCACAGTGCTATGTTAGCAGTATAAAGCACAGATGAGATCATCTACTAGGATATTCTCTGAAGCCTTGAAGTTTAGGAAACCCACAGCTGCACAAAGGAAGAAGAAAAAAAAATGTGGCTAGCTGGCTATGATGACCAAACACTCAACTGCAAGGAAGCAAAACACAAAAGAACTACTAGAATTACAGTGGCTCTTTTCCTCTTATTGTATAACTTGTAAGTCCTATGCTTGTTCCTGATGTACCTCTCAGGAGGTGATGAAATAACTGAAGTCATCTCTTAAGTATCCAGCCATTTAACATTATATAAACACATATACGTATAGAGATACACACATACATACAGAAAACCACCAAGAGCAAACGACAGTAAGTAAACCTTTTATCTATCTCTGTCTACATTATCTACTGACATATATACTGGGGGGGGGGGGGGGGGTGTGTGCCAAAAACTGTATACAAGTGGACAATGGTCAACGTTGCTCAAGCAGTAGTTCCCCGTAATCAGAAGTGTCTGGACGCTAATGGTAACCACTTTGAGCACCTCTCGTAATTGCAGAAGTCAAGCGTGACTTGTATCTATCTTTTGTTATCAGTATATATTGAGTATTACAATTTTAATAGTGTTTTTCTTTCTTAAAATATGTATACATTTTTTTGGCACCCTCTGTGTGTCTGTGTGTTTGCGCCACACACACATTCATTTCCCCTCCGGCTTAATTCTCTGTGTATGTGCATATGTGTGTGTACACACACTCACATATACGTATATGTGTGAGTAAATGGCATTTATTTAAAAATATTTTTAATATATACTGCTTTGAAACATGCTGCACTAAACTATATTAATGTTTTTACCTGTTAATAAATATAGCATAAAATTGATTTTTACATAAATTTAGGTTCAAGTACAAATAGTAAATTAATGGCCAAGAACTACTGGAATATAGCTGTTTGGGAGTAATGGAAAGAACAAAAACTTTGGAATGAAAAAGAACTGGATTCAAATGAAGCTTATTCACCAACAAACCACGTAACCTTGACTGAATCACTTAACCTTATGGACATTCATTTTCTCCTATCTATAGTGAAAATAATTACCTACCTTGACAGTATTGTTAAAAGATGTATTGTGAGGTATAACTTAATACAGAGCCTACTCCATAACAGATAATAGTAGCGACTATAATTAGAAGTTATTATTTGCTTAGCAAAAACAATTGTTATGGATCAATCAAGTGAAATTTATGTGTGTAGCTGAAGCATATGTTTAACTCATATATTAGTGTGTCTAAATTAATGAATTTTTGTTATATGTTTTAGTGTTTTACTTTCATGATCCAAGATTTGCTCTTTTTTAAAGTAGAAACTTTTATCATCTTATTTGCCTTCTTAAATTTTTCAAAGAGGAAACAGGAGTGACAGCAGAGTTGAACAATATTTTTTGTGACTTATTGTGAATATATATGAACAAATGCTACATGAGTAACAAGATAGAAAAGCTGGGCACATAAGAATTTAATATAACAAAATTGAACATGACAACATAAATTTGACATGTACTTAGTTATAGCCTTAATATTATTTGATTATTGTGAGCAGACGTAACTGATTAAAAATAATGGAAATTACTATAGTTGGTATTACCTCTCTGCAAAGGCCAGCAGCAAATCTGTCTCCTCCACCAGCAAAGACACTGGGATTACATCTTCTCGCCCTGACCCCCAGATCCAAAAAATGAGGAAGCACTGCTTCAGATTCTCTCTCTAACATTTCCTGAAATTCTAATAGGTATGAATATCAAAGAGCTATAGAATTCAGTAGGGGAAGGTATCCCAATGACAGCATCCTCGGAAAAGGGCCTTCCTTTTAACAACCTCTAATGAAGACATACTTCCCAGGAAAGCCTATTCCATTTTTGGATAGAGCATTATAATACTTTTTCTTATACCGATGACCAAATCAGCCTCTTTGATATTTTCACCCATTTGGTCTGTTGTAACCATCTGGAATGCAGAACAAGTATTATCTTCCCTTACAGACTGAAAATAATCATATTTCTCTCAAGTAACTGTAGCAGATAATAATGTTCTTTTAATCATTGGCATGATTAAATATAAATACTGTAGTAGAGATGGGCAAGGAAAACCTACCAATCAATTACTACTACAAATAAATCATTTTAATTATAATTTTCTTAAATGTTAGGTTTATCATACTAAAAACTAATGTTATCATAGGACTGTTTTAGAAGAGTGATGGACATCTTCTATGATGCCCATAGAATGAGGAAGCATCTCGAGAGGGAATGATTTAAATAGAGGCAGGGCTACACGACAGCAAGATGGCACTAGGTTTCTTCAGCCTGGCATGCCCTGTTTCACTACCCAACTTGAGGGAAACAATTGGGTAATCCTTCTCATTCTTGGAAGTCTGGCTCAGATGCTGTAAAGGTTTTCCCTAACCTACAAGCTCCCTTTACGTTCCCATAACACATTCTTCTTACCATTACGGTAGCAGTTATTATAGTATATATCTGATCTGCCTGGATTCCAATGTATACTTATTGTGCCAGTGTAATTGCTATACCACCTCCTTTCACTCCCTAACACATCCCAGGGTGTATTATAAATGATACTATCACCATAAATACAGATAAATTTCAACTACTGTTTGTAAGATTTTCTTAAAACTAGATCTGTTCTCTCTCTCCTTTTCCCAGAGACTAAAAGACAAGTTTTGGGTTCTTGCACCAGTGTCCCACTCTTATAATGATGATGGCAGTAAGACATGAGGCGACTTCTGCTCACCGGTACTATTTTAAGACTGTCCTCCCAGTCACCCAAGGGTTCGGATCTCTTTTCCCCCCACGTCAATTTTGGATTGTCAAGTTACTTCATTTCACACTTCTTTCTATTTACACAAAAATATACCTTCCTCTCTAGAATTCCAAAGGACTGCTCATTTTGAATGACTTAAAGGGGAAAATATTAATACGAGTATACTAATAGGGGGAAAAGGTCCCTGCTAAATTAGGTTTATCATTTCATACCTTTGACTGGATAAATTAAACAAGTTGCATCTTTTAGTTTGCTGATGTGATTATTTTAAAATTCTATGAACAAAAACGATGTCTTTAATTGGTAATTGGTTTATTATGAAAATGTTATTACATATTATAACAAGATGTAGACAAGGATTGATCTAGGTATAAAATATTAAAAATAAACAAAGTAAGCTGGAAAAAGTTACTGAGTCATTTGAACAGAACGTCTATTAAAAGTTGTATAAAATTAGCAGCTATAATCTTTACTTCAAATCACTCTAATTTATATAAATTATAAATACAATTGATATAAATGGCTTAAAATTAAACTTTAAATGATAAAACACTCCTCCCCAAGTTCTTAAAAAAATTTTATCACTGACACTGTTATACAGTGGAAACAATATAGTGGGCACACAGGTTTCCCCTCTAGATTATATTTAGAAATTTTATTACTTATATAATTAAAAAATCTAAGTATTTTATTAAAAAACGTATTCTATAAAGGATAGTTTTGATTTACCCTGGGATTAGCTTTGTATGTAGATTTGTAAGTTTTATTCAATTGTATATTCCGTTACTCACTATATGCCATAAACTGTGCCAACTGCTAGGTAAGGAAATTAATATATGTAAGATGTGGTATCAGCCCTAGAGATCAAAATTAAATGGGAAAAGAAAGGCACATAAGCACTTAATAGTAATATAATAGAGAGGCAGATACTAAATACTATGAAAACAAAATAAAAGAAGGGTGCTTGATAGGGAGAAACTTCACTAGACTGTAAGACAAGTGCGGACAGCAAACCTGGCTGTCTTGTTCATAGGCATTACCGGCCTCTGGCACAATGCCAGGCACATGGAAGGTTCTCAATAAACACTGGTTGTAAGAAAGACTGCTCAAGAGAGCGAGACAGTTGTTATTTGGGGATGGATTAATATGGCAAGTGATTCTTGACCATAAGCAGCAAGTCTTCTAGGCATATAAGATGGGAAAGAGCAGTATATAATCAACATAGAAACATGAAAAAATACAGTAATTTTCTCAAGGAACTCAAGGCATAGCAAGAAATTCTGTATTCCCAGAAAACAAGATGACAGGGAATACAGGAAAGGAGAGTTGCATTCCAGTGGCCTTATAAGATCACGAAGAAACTTAGATATCTTTGAGCAATGGGTAATTACTAAGAATGGCATGTGGATAGCATGACCAGCTGTGTTTCAAAAAGACAACTTTGGAGAATAGACTCCAGGAAAGGAGAAAGGCAAGTTTAAATGGAGGTTACAAAAATATTCCATGCAAGAAACTTCATCAATAATGGATTAGAGATGGGAGGAATCAAGGATGAGTCCAGGTTTCTCAACTGGGTAAACTGATGTATGAGGCTATTACTAATAGGGAATACTAGAGCAAATGTAAGTTTAGAGGAGACATTTTACCATTTATAGTAAGCTTATGCACCAAAACAAACAACAAAAAACACCTTACAATGTTATATGTTAAAACAATGAGACAAAATAATTAGCTACTTAAACTGCATCAAAAACAGACTTACAGACCCGTGGTTTTCAAACTTGTGTTCCTTACATATGAGTTATTATAAGAAATACTGATTCCAGAGTCAAATATGCAAGTGACCCACAGTAATCTGCATTTATAGCAGGCACTCCAGTGATTCTTATGTACACTGAAATTTGAAACATGCTTATAGAGATTGCCAAAATGTCATTTAATTAGACTGTGATCACTTTGGACTATTCAATCTGAACTCCAGAAGAATTGACTGTATGAAACATGCTTCTGTATCATTTTCAAAGAATATGCTACAATATGAAACAAACAAAAACCAGTGACACAGAAGTAATAATTACTAATACAGAAAATCTTCAATATTGTGTTAATATTTTTATATGAAAAATCTCTTTTAGTCTCTTCACCAACCATACGAGGTCCGATCAAACAATACGGTGAATGTTTACATTAAAAAAAAACTGTTATAGTAAACGACACATTGCCATTACTCCTCCTCAAAGTACTCCCCCTCACTTCAAACACACTTATCCCATCATTCTTGCCACTTTCTGAAGCAGTTCTGGAAGTCCTCTTTTGTGAGTGTCTTAAGTTGCACTGTCGTGGCTGCCTCGATGTCCGGAACATTTTGACTTTGGGGAAGAGCCAGAAGTTGCACAGTGCCAGATCCGGTGAATAAGGTGGACAAGGACACACCGTAATGTTTTTGACAGAAATTGCCATATACCGGAAGCGATGTGTGACATGGAGTATTGTCACGAAGGAGGATTAGGAGGATTATTTATGGCACACTTTAAAACACACCTTCTCTTAACTGCAGCTCACACCCAACTGACTGCACTGAACAAGTTGAAACTTATCACACACTGTAACTTGTCACACACTGTTACTAAGGTTTGATGCACCACTTCCCGTATTGAAGGTCCCTGCTTTCCCGTTGGATGGCACTCGGCAGCAGCATTCACCGTATTTTGTGATCACAACAGAAAGGATCCGTGTCACACATCGCTTCTGGTAAGGCAATATCTGTCAAATGAAAACATTATGGTGTGTCATCATCCACCTTATTCACCAGATCTGGCACTCTGACACTTCTGGCTCTTCCCCAAAGTCAAAATGATTCCGGACATCCAGGCAGCCACGTCAGCACATCTAGACACTCAGGAAAGAGGACTTCCAGAACTGCTTCACAAAGTGGCAAGAATCATGGGATAAGTGTGTTTGAAGCGAGGGGGAATATTTTGAGGGGGATTAATGGCAATGTGTCTTTTACTGTAATGAATTTTTCATTTAAACATTCACCATATTTTTCCATCAGACCTCGTGGTATTAGGTACTATTATCATCATCATCTCTATGTTAAGAAATAAGTCTCAAAGACATTAGTTCTCTTACCTAGAGTCACATTAATACCAGAAGTGGCAATAATATTCAAACTTAAACAATGTGACTCCAGAGTCCACCCTTCTTATCTACTATACAATACCCTATAGTGTACCCGATTACACTGCCTTTCATACAAGAGCATATATTCAATGTACACACCAGTTTGTAACTATACCTTTATTTGTATGGTTATTTGACATTTATCTCTCCACAAAGCAAGTCTGTTTTAGTTCACTACTGTGATATCATCCTAATACCAAGAGCAATGGTTGACACACCATAACCACTCAAAAAATAATTGTTGAATAAATGAATGCACTATTCAGAAATACATAAACATTTAAAAATATACTAATTTCTTGATCTAGGTGCTGGTTTCACAAATGTGTCAATTTGTGAAAATTCATTGATCAATACATATAATATATTCACTTCTAAATATAATTCAATAAATGGTCAAAAACAAGAATAAAAAACATTTTTGTTATATTATTAGATATTACAGACTACATTTATTCTCCTTTTATAGTAAACACGAATTTGCTACTTCAACTTGACTTTTCACAATCTGGGATTTATAGCAAAAGAAGTACCCAGATCAGAACTGTGAATATTAAAGTACAAGCATTTACAATGAAATACTCTCATGATTAATTATAATAGCTATAGTACAGAGATACGTAAAAGAGGAACAAATAAAAAAAATCATGCTGCTTTGCTTTAAAATGCATCTATTTTTCCAACTCTGAGAAACAATTAAAAATATACCCCCCAAACACCTTACTATTGCTTTGAAAAGGAATCTCACTTTTTAAGAACAAACCTATTTACATAATTAACAATGTAATTGCCTTGACCCATTCAATTTTCAAACATCAAAATTTTTAAATGACAATGCCTACAAATATAAAAGGAAAGGAAAAGGCAGACATTTAAGCCTGCTATCTACCTTCAGAAAATCACCTTTCTGATCCTTCTCTCCTCCCCTAACCCCCCTCCAGGCATTATAATTTACATTCACCACAGTGCTAGAAATCTTGTTCCTAGGCTCCACTAGGCAGGTAAAGAACTAAAGCCTAATTATCACTTCCCCAACAATCCTCTAGTCATTCCATCATTATTTACTTCTATATGGTAAGTAATTTATGAATTTGTAAAGATGGCTCAGATGTTTGAGACAGAAAATGGAGAAGAGCTGCTTGATAGAAAAAAATAAAGTGCTTTTCTAAAGTTCATTTGTTTCTCTTTTTCACAATAATATTAGAGATCAGTTGAATGCTTGGATTATAACACTTGTTATGAGATAACTATGATAAAGAATTGTAACCAAGTTCACAAAGCTTTTTTACTTTTACACGATTACAACGATTACAAAGTATATACAAGTTTATACAAAGAATACACAAAGGCCATTCACCACACTACAGAAGTGGCTGTCAAAGAAATCTTTGTCATGACATTTATTTTAATGTTATTTTTCTACAGAAAAACAACATTGAAAACACAGTCTGCAACTAGAACATCTTCTAAGATAGTAAAAATAACTAAAAGCAATTATTATGCATAGATTACAATCACTGGATGTTCTGTTAAAGTTTCCATGTCTTAAGCTATCATATTGCACAAAGATATTTGTAAAATCATTAGGTTTCCACAGCCCCCTAATTAAAAGAAAAAAAATTCTGTTTGTCTCTGAAACAATTCATCATAAATGAACCCTGTAAAAAGAAATTATAAGAAAAAAATTCTGTTTGTCTCTGAAACAATTCACCATAAATGAACCCTGTAAAAGAATAGAGCAGCTGTGCCTAAAGGCTGACTCAATTGTGATACACACCCAGCCTATTAGAATTATTTAGAAGTTAGACTACATTTTGCTTGTACAGCAACTTTGTTTTTGTTTTTCTCCATGAAACATGACTATTTATAGTTCAGATCACTTGTCTGACAGGTGGCTTCAATCAATGTAATTAAGGTCTTCCCTCTGAGAAACTAATAAAGGAGCAAAGGGTACAAATACACTTTGGCTGCAGGACACTCAATTTGAGTACGGGTTAGAAATTTGAAAAATATGGTATTATAATGTTATAATCTTTCCAGTTGTATTCTTGATTCCACATCTTATCTCACTGGAATACTTCTATCATTGATTATTCACTATTTCTCACTGATCTCAGTCTCTTTCATTAGCTCTTTTTCCTATCTTCAAAAAAAATGCTTCTGCCCACTGTTTGCCATTTGGAAGTGACATCATTCCTTTCTTTTACCAAATCTCGCTGAGAATCAAGTTAATCAATTCTTACCTCATCATCTCCCAAACTCCATCGCAGGTGTCTAGGCCATCATCCCACTAATGTTCCCCTCATCTTTACTATTTGCCCAATGCAAGAGCTTTTTCTCAGCTTTTCAAACTCCCTGTCTTGTCTGATGCTAACAAATGCCACCGTCTCTACTTTGGTTCCTATAATTACTCTCTTGGTCCTCTTCATTTCTCACTGTTCCCGTGTCTCCTTTAAAGGTTTGTATTTCCCCCTCCTGTTTCATTCCCTTTAGCATTACCTGAAGTTCTATCCACTGCCCTCAGATTTCCCTTTTGACTGTCTCCACAACTTTAACATATTCAATTTTAATCTTAAATAGACACCGCTTCAAATATTCAATTCTATACTTTATCTTCAACTAAAGCAACACATCTCAATCTACGTTTGGTGGTCTATGTACCTCAAATTCAATGTGTCTTGTAGTTAAATTAATTCACCCTTTAAAAACATTCCAAAATTTCCTTCTTCAGGCAACAGTAATATTATCTAAACTAGGAAATTAGGAACTTATATCTGGGTAGTCACCAAATATTATTGAGACATCTTAGTATATGTATCTCAAGCACCTCTTATATGGACTATATCACAACTGTTCCTGTTTTGATACACTACTAAGTGCTTTGCAGATATTACTGTATTTAGCATTCTATTTATGATTATTAATGTCTAAGTAAAATCATTTATATACATCAAAGAAGACACAGCTCACCTAATATTCTCAAAACAAAAACATATTGACTAATCTGGAGTTCCGAGTATGAATGGAAACATGATAAATTAAGCTTTTCCATGAGCCCTGGTCAATGATGATCTTAATCAGGCAAAAATACAATAATACACAATTAATTTGTCCAGGTGTAAACAGGTCCTCTAATCACAAATTTACTACTTATTTTCTCTACATTTCACTAGAGCATCCATAAATAACTGCATTAATACCAACAATCAAAATAGAAAATTTACAAATGCTCTTTGAATTTAACCTTTAAAAGCTCTGAACTATTTAAAACCAACATAATGCATTTCTTTGGTTATATGATGTATGAACAGGAAGTCTGAATATGATCCATTAACTGCCAATATTTTTATATTTATTTATGCATTCCAACAGTACTTTTGAGACATATTTGTTTTACATACTTCTACTGTAGGACCACGATCCTTCATCTGAAATCTTGTGGTTAGATAGGTTTAGGAATTCAAAATTTTTTATTTTAAAATGTAATATAGCACAGATTTAACATCCCCAGCAGGATTAGGAGCAGCTTTGCATATTCACATACAATAATATTTTTTAGGTGAAACATGTGAGTACACACATTGAGACAATACGAAGTCTGGTAAGGTTTTCCTGCCTAATGAGTTTAGGTCAGATTAGGTTTTGTCAGGTCAAATTATTGATGGAAATAGCTTTCATTTTCAAAATTTTGGGGTTTTCAAAGTTGTGGATAAAAGACTGCGGGCCTGTACAATTAAAAAAGAATTCCAGATCCTGTACTCTTTTCTACAAAACTGTTATTGAAAGTGTCACTTTTTCAATTCTCCCAATGACACAAAATATGTGACAATATTGAAGTATAAATGTAGATCTCCTTATTCAAGTCAAAGTTTAATAAGAAATAAACCATATAATTCCAAAAATAAGTGTTTGTCAGCACAGAGAATTTAACCTCCAACAAATATTTTTCTACCAATTCAAAATAAAAAATTGTTTACAATAAAAATACTAGTGGAAAAAGGACTTCCAGCCTTTAGAGCAACCACCTGGCTACCAAAGTATATCTGTGAACTACCAACACGGGTACCACATGGGAGCATATCAGAAATGCAGAATTGGGGGCCTTCCCAATACCTACTGAATCTGACTCTTCATTAAAACAAGATCCTCAGGTGCTTCATTTGTACATTTATACAGAAGAAAGTTAACCTAACAGGCCTTACTGCTTTTCCTTAAAAAGCCCTGCTTACAAGGCTGGCCTTTGGCTGGCATCTGAAAACAGATTTTGGGAGGGTTCTCACCACCCTAACTGGTAAAAGGGGCTCACTGGGCTTGAACTGACTATAGACACAATATGGTTTATATTGAACACCTACCTGCTTTTCTTTTTTGAGTCTGGAATTTTTGAGCCAGGCTGAGGCTGCCTACTTATCAAGTCGTCAATAAAAACCCTGGGTGTGGAGTCTCTAATGAACTTCCCTGATGGACAATATCTCATGTGTTGTCACTATTCATTGCTGGGGAGAATGCAGCGCGTCCTGTGTAAACCCACTGGGAGAAGAGAATAGAATCTTATGCCTGGTTTGCCCCAGATTTCACCTCATGTACCTTTTCTCTTTGATTTTGCTTTGTATCCTTTTGCCATAATGAGTCCTCCTATCAAATTATCGAACTTGGGGGTGGCCTTGGGGACCTCCAACACCATGTTGAAGTTTGAGAAGAACTGCTCTAGAGTTTAGTGCAGGACTTGAGGACTGGGCTAATGCTTGGTCCAGGGCAAGACAAGGAACCCATCATACATAAAGTCAGACCTTGGGAAAGAACACACCCTAGGTAAAAGTGTAAATTAGAAGAACACTCATCTAACAGAGGCACATAGCAAAGAAAAGCAGCTCTGGGTAAAGTTGAAAACAAAACAAATAAAAAGAAGACTTCTCTGAGACTGTGAAGTCATCGCATGTGGCTTTGGAACCTAGATGTAGTCTTTTGAATGAACGTGATAGTCCCAGGCAGCAAGCAGAAGCAAATTCAACCATCAAGCCCCACTCACCCAACTCACTCACCCAACCAGGTAAGCCACCCTTAGCCTAGGTAACCTATCAAGTTTAAGTACACAAGCAAAAATCACACACGCAGAAGAAAACATGAAAATAAACCACTATAAACAGAAACAATAAACAAACAATCTAAAACGACTTTAAATAATACAATTATCATGTATATGTGTGTATATATATATATAGATATATATATGTAAATATATATCTATATCTATATCTATATCTATATACACACACAATAAAATAGCAATTATGTTTTACTTTTCTAAAGTAGGGAGGGTTAGCAAACTTGTTCCATAAAGGGTCAGACTGCAAATATTTTAGTCTTTGAAGGCCATACAATCTCTGTCGCAACTACCTAACTCAGCAATTGTAGCACCAAAGCAGCCATAGACAATACTTAAATGAGCAGGGCTATGTCCCAATAAAACTATTTACAAATGCTGCATTTGTAAGCCATATTTGCAAGATTTGCAAGCCATAACTTGTAAACCTCTGGTACAAAGGAAATAAATGATTAAAAATATGATTCAAGAAAACATTATTTTTAAAAAGTTCTAAGCATCTTGAAATAAACAGATGACTGAAATAAAAAACCAATGGAGGTATAAACAGAATAAACACAGCTGAGGAGAGAATTAATGAACTGATACATCTGACGATATCATACAGAATGTGGCCCCCAAGAGAAAAGGAGGTGAAATACATGCACGACTTTAACCATCAAGAAAGATAATGAGACAGTCTCACATGCATTTAGTAAGAATTCCTAAAGAAAATAAGAGAAAATGAAGGATACAAGACTCAAAAACTCAAAGACTGAGAATTTTTCATAATTGTTCAAGGACAATTATTTCAAGGACATGAAATGCTTAGAATCAGGATGTCCAATGAATCCCAAAGTAGGGCAAATAACCATTTAAATACACTTTATTCAAAATGTTTAGGACCAAAGCAAAAAGAAATTGTTAATACAAACAAAAAAGACAGAGTATCCAGAGAGAAAAGCAATTCAATGAACAGTTTACCTTTTTTTAAACACATATAAAATTAAATCAAATGTGAGTGAACCTTGTGTGAATCCTGACTCAAAATAATATCTGTAAGACAATCAGGAAAATTTGAAAACTAAATGAATATTAGATGATATCAAGATATTGATGTTAATTTACTTAGTTGTATTAATGGCACTGCAGTCATATATTTCAGAAGTCCTTCTCCTTGGAGATACATACTGATGTATTTACAAATGAAATAACATATGCCTGGGATCTGCTTTAAAATTATAAATCAGAGAAGGAGGAAAATATACAGATGAAATAAGACTCCCCCATATGTTTATAATGGTTACAGTGGTGTGAAGAATACATGAGGATTCCTTATGCTTTTTCTATACTTATGCATGTGTATGCTTGAAATTTTTATAAAGTATTTTTAATATGTCTGATAATATGAAGTGTTCAAAAAAGTATGAATCAAGAGCAACTCTTACATATTGCTACTATAAGATATATGTGTGTGTGTATAAATACAAAATTATGTAAGCAGTAATTCTACACCAACTTATATAACCTAGAGAAATTTGAGTATGAGTACCAGGATATACGTATGAGACGAAGTAAAATCCATTGTTTATAATAACAAGAAACTACAAACAACCCAAATGTCCATGATCAAAAGAATGGATAAATAACTACTATTTATATTATTAATAAAATTATTACTTATATGCCCTCTGAGTTTTCATCTAAGTACTTGTCAGACACTGTGCTAGTGTCCTTAAACCAATTTTCTCATTTAACACTTACAACAACCTTGCAAGATGCACATTGTATCCCTATTCACAAATAAGAAAACTTAGGCTCAGACAATTAAATAGCAAGTCAGATTATTCCCCTGCAAATTATGGAGAAAGAATTTGAATTTAGATCTTCCTTACTACTAACTAAGTTTTCATTTCACAGTAATAATTATGGCTGCATATTTTCAAAACAGGAATGATATGCCAATCTTATAAAGCAAAATAGCTTCAATTTATATTTATATATCTTAATTTCACAATATTACAAAAGTAAACTGTAGTTAATCCAGACCTGTACAAATTACTAATAAGGTCTGAAATAATATTGTTTCACATAATTTGTAATTCTTAATTTATGCACGCATGTGTGTTAACATACAATAAAACCAATGGAGGGAGGAGGGAATATTCTGACTAATTTATCTCAAGTAATCTTCTTAATATTGTCATCAGTCACCTCAAAATACATTAACAGCTGATCTACCTTTTGTATATAGGGGGCCCTCTTTTTTTTTTTTTAAAGCCTCACTGCATTAAGTGATCTCTAAAGTTTCTGTCAACTCTAAACTCTAAGCGCTTATTCAGCTTTAGCCTTAAGGTTCCACCCAGTAACATTCAACTACACTACTCCGTAACCCATGAATCCCCTTCTTTCCTGCAAAGCTTGGCTTACTAAAAATGCTCAGTTCAAATCAAGTGATAAATATCAAAGAAATATTATCAGTTAAGAATCGCATGCATGCTACTTCTAGCAATTGAACTTACACAACACGTTAGAGTGTTCAATTCAGTGTTGCGATTACACCCAAATACTTTCATCCAAAATTAGTTTTGAAAGGCAGATCACTAGTCAAAAATTTTCATAATCTTTCTCTTATTTATTTTAGGCTATTACGATGCCTCTGGTGCACCTAACCATACTTTCTCTGGGAAATGCTAACAGTAAAAAACAATAATACAATTTAATAAACAATTAATCTTCCTTCTCTTTTTGCTAAAAGGGCAAAACATCCCTCAATCAACAAACCCAAACCCAGACATTATACAATTATATTTGTTATGGCAAAACAGGCCTAATGTCAACGCTAGTGCTGCTGGGAACACTACACTGATGACACACTGAGGATTATGAAGCCTCAGTGTCTGTCACTC